>NW_028255251.1:0-122774 GCF_964263255.1 Lissotriton vulgaris
AAACTGTTAGCGCTCTAGTTGTTCTTTAGAACACTCTCGGAGGCTGCAGTAGAACACAAAGGAATCAACTGATATTCTCTATCCTTGTTGGGGGTACATGTTTTACTGAGAATGTCAGACTTCATTCTCACATGACTGAGAAAGATAATGTGAATTTACAGAAAATAAGCTTTCAGTTTAGCTTATAGATCCCCTTCCAAACCACTGTGGGAAAATCATGAGATATTAGTTTTCTTTCAAACATGATTCATGATATCACAGCAGAAGGCTTTTTCACATGGTAAAATCACCTTAGAACACGCCACAATTCCTAAAATGAGTATGGTACCATCAACAAATGATTTATAAAGTAACTAAAGTTACATGGTGAAAAGGGGGTGCGAGGTAGCAGTATTTCATGTTTTTGGTGGGCTATTTGAGGTTGTTCTAGATTTTTGGGAGTGGGTTTAGGGGTCTGGGAGCACTGCTGCGAAGGTCTCATTTTGATTGCAAGTGGTTTGAAGAAAATCCATAGTGGAAAAGGGGTGTTATGGGCCTAGTTTCAGAGTGGATTTTGGCATGATATTAACTTAGGCCTCTTGGGGGATAGCAGTATTGTATATTTTTGGGGGGCTATTTGGGGTGTTCTAGATTTTTGGGGATGGGTTTACGTGTCTGGTAGATCTGCTGGGAAGATCTAATTTGATTGCAATTGGTTTGAAGAAGAAAATCCATGGTGTAAAAGGGGTGTTTTGGCCCTAGTTTCAGAGTGCGTTTTGGCACGATTTTAACTTCGGCCTCTTGGGGGATAGAGTGGGTTTAGGGGTCTGGGAGCACTGCTGGGAAGGTCTAATTTTGATTGCAAGTGGTTTGAAGAAAATCCATGGTGGAAAAGGGGTGCGAGGTAGCAGGATTTCATGTTTTTGAGGGGCTATTTGGGGGTGTTCTAGATTTTTGTGAGTGGGTTTAGGGGTCTGGGAGTACTGCTGGGAAGCTCTAATATTGATTGATATTGATGGCTGCTGTCATGATTCCCATTCCTCACCAGCCTTACATGCACATACATGCAGGCGTAGTTTTCCCACTCTTGAAACCCACCCCTGTCCCGTGCAACCAGCACGCCAGAAATATGTTAATGTATGCTAGTGAAATATTCTGATTGTGTTTTCTTACTGTGATTCATACTTTTGATGATACATGTGTATTATATTGTTACTGTATTTTTTGCTCATGGTGTCATTGTTTTTACCAAGTGCTTGTTGACATCTTAACCCAGTTTATCGAATTGTGAGCCAGGCAGAGATGAACGTTATGGCCAGAGCGTGGTAGGTAGCAATGCAGAGAAAGTCAGCAGACTTGTGCTCGAGGCAGGAGAAAGCTCGGAGAGAGAGCGGAGAGCGGAGATGCCGTTTTCAGCGCGCACGCTGGAAAACGGCACGCACGAATTTGGCGTGCTATGCGTCAACCTTCCTTGGGTGTGGCTGGGTGTGGCTCCTCTATAAAAAGCCACACCCAACGCAAACCGGCGCTTTGCCTTCTGTCTTCGTCGCCCTTCGCAGGTGTTTCCTGGAGTTCCAAGACGACGGCCTTCACGACGGACTTTGAAGGTCATCTTTCATCGCGCGCATCATCTGTAAAGGAGAAAAGAAGACTTAAAAGCTAAGTTACAGTTTTTCTTCTTGTTTGAATTATTGGCGCCCAACGCAAGCAAGCGACCAGAGAATAATTGAACTAAAGACTTACCTGGAAAAGGATTCAAGTTTTCCAATTCTGTAGAGTTTTCAAGGAAAAGAACAATTTACAAAGACTTCAGAAAAAGGATTTAGAGACTTTGAGAATTATCAAAGAGAGAGAGTTAATGTTATTTTGTGTCTGCCAATTTGTCTTTTGTTTTATTATGATACATATTGGGGAGTGAAGGTGAAGAACGGCATGGTGAGAAGTCAGAGTAAGTGGAAGATAGTTTAAAGGGATGTTGTGAATAATGCAAACAATTTAGCAAGGCAGTAACTCATCATTCTTCTTTGAATACTTATTTTACAGAGCACAAACACTGAACAATCAATCTTCTGCGTCATCACTAACCTTGCCCAGTCTACCCCCTTCACGACGACAACACGGACGCGACGCCATATCTTAACCAGTCGCAGGTAGGACTCTCTAAAGTCTAATTAGCACAATAGAAAACCTGTTAGGAGAAAATAGACAGTATTAGAAATCAGTATTTACAAAAGTTCTCCTTATTGCTTCGCAGGTCGACAATCAAGGAAGCAGGTAGCGTCCACGATCCGGCCTACCTCCCTGATTTCTATTTAATTACCTTAGTGTTTTAAAACAGTCACTAGGTGTTGCCTAGAATTTGGGGAAGTTGGTCCATAACGTCTCTGCGAAACCATCTACAAGCAACCTACAGGTAAGGGTGCTTGTAACCTTGTCAGAAGGCAAAGCCCACGACGATCTTTTCGCCCAGACGTTATGGATCCTTCCATCGCAAGTTCTTTGCAAGATATAACAACTTTGTTAACAACTATTCAAGCCAAAAACGCAGCCCTTCGTAGGGATATCACAGATATTCAGAGTAATATGCAATCTAGTTCTAGTCAGTGGGGGTTTCCCTCAACACAAAAACCAGTTCTGAAACCAGCTACGTTTCAGCCAGGGCTTCAGACCTTGCATTCTGGTCCCAGTTCTTCCTCTACTCCAACTCAGATTCAGGTAGTTACTCCAATTACAGTACCTTTAGCACCTCCTGAACGCTTTTTGGGAGATAGTAATAAGTTTTCGATCTTTTTAAATCAATGTCATTTGCACTTTATAGCCAAACCGGCAGCCTTCCCAGATGACTCCTCTAAGGTAGCCTTTATTCTGTCATATCTAGGGGGGGATGCAGCCCTTTGGTCTGTGCCAATTGTAGAACGCGATGACCCAATTCTATATAACCTTAGACTTTTTAAGAACACAATGAAAAAGTTATTTGCCAAGCACGTTTTTGTCCAGTCCGCAGACCATGAATTATTGCATCTCAAACAAGGGTCTTCGGATTTATTACATTACATCTCTCAATTCAATAGACTTGTTATTGAGGCCCGCTGGCCTGAAGAAAAAAGAGTTTCTCTTTTTTACAAAGGGCTTAGAGATGAGCTAAAAGACATGGTCACACAGATCTTAGACTCGCCAGATACCATCGAAGATTTCATTGACTTAGTAGTTAAGCTTAATCATCGACTTTTAGAACGTAGAGGAGAAAAAGGTAAAACAGAAATTAAAGTGTTCCCATTTAAGGAAAGATACAACAATGTTAAGCCTGAAAGCTCGTCAAAATTGGATTCTGGAGTAGAACCAATGCAAATAGGTACAATTAAAGGGCCCCTGAGTAAGGAAGAGAAGGACAAGAGAAGAAAATTGAATCAGTGTTTATATTGCGGCAAATCAGGTCATTTCGTTAAGGAATGTCCAGTTCGCCCAAATAAACCTAAGAGTAAGAATTCTGAGGTAGCTCTAGTACAGCAGTCGGAAAACTAACAGGCTCGACTAATCAGGAGGTCAGATTGTCGAGTGAGTTATCTAGCTTGGCCTCAATAACCCCTGAAATTGCTTCCCATCATCTTAGCATAACTGTTACTTTGCAATCTGAAACGGAAAAGGGGAAGGAATGGGCTGTTGATGCTTTGATTGATTCTGGAGCTACAGGCAACTTCATAGATACCATGTTTTTGCAGAAGTTAGAGTTTAAAACCACAGCCAAACAACACCCTGAAGTGGTTAAAGCGGTGGATGGTAAGGAGTTATCTTCGGGACTAATCCAATTCCACACCGAAACACTGTTAATGACTTGTTTACAAAAACATAAGGAGAACATAACTTTTGACGTCATAGATGCCCCTCAATTTCGCTTGATTTTAGGGATACCTTGGTTAGTCAAACACAATCCCAAAATAGATTGGGTGGAAAGAACCCTGTTATTTGACTCTGATCATTGTGTATCTTCTTGTCTGACAACACCAGATTCCCAAGTGGTGATCCTAGGAAATAATTTTCCCCTGACTTCAAAGAGCATACTCCTACTGGAAGGAATTCCAGAAGAATATACCGATCTCCATGATGTATTTGACAAAAAGAAGGCTAACACACTACCCCCTCACCGGGATTTCGATTGTCGAATAGATTTGGTACCGGGGGCTACATTGCCATGTAGTAGAATTTATGCTCTCACCGAGAAAGAAAACGAGCACCTAAGAGAGTATTTAGACGAATATCTGGCCAATGGTTTTATCCGACATTCGAAATCTCCAGTATCCTCCCCCCTCTTTTTTATTCCGAAAAAGGGGGAAGAGTTGAGAACATGCATCGACTATAGAGCTCTAAATAATGTTACCATCAAAAACAGATATCCTCTTCCTTTAATCCCGACACTTTTGGACCAATTAAAAGATGCTAAGATATACACAAAACTAGATCTGCGGGGAGCTTACCATTTGGTTAGAGTTCGCAGTGGAGACAAATGGAAGACAGCATTTCGTACTAAATTTGGTTTATACGAATACCAGGTCATGCCATTCGGGCTTTGTAATGCTCCCGCAGCTTTTCAATTTTTTATAAATGAGGTTTTGAGAGAGTTTTTGGATATCTGTTGCATTGTGTACATAGATGACATACTCATCTATTCTAAAAACACCGCAGAACATGTACAACAGGTAAGAGCTATTCTTCGAAAACTACTTGACAATTCCTTGTACATTAAGTTGGAAAAGAGTGTCTTCCACACCACCAAAGTGGACTTCTTGGGATATGTCCTGAGCCCAGATGGTATAGAAATGGATCCTAAGAAAATTCAGGCAGTTTTAGATTGGGCCAGCCCTTCTTCAGTCAAACAAGTACAAAGTTTCTTGGGGTTTGCAAATTTTTATAGACGTTTTATACGTAATTTTTCGCAATTGGTAACCCCAATCACTAAGTTATTGAGGAAGAACACGAAATTTGATTGGAATAGTGATGCTGAAAAAGCCTTTCAAAATTTAAAGAATCATTTCACTTCAGCACCTGTGTTAATGCACCCTGACCCTTCCAATCCATTCATTGTAGAGGCGGATGCTTCACAGTTTGCTATTGGGGGCATTTTGTCTCAAAGACACAAAGAAACTGGTCAAATGCATCCAATCGCATATTACTCAAGGAAGCTAACCCTTACAGAACAAAATTATGCCATAGCTGACAAGGAATTGTTAGCCATAAAAGCAGTCTTCGAAGAATGGCGCCATTACTTGTTAGGGGCAAGACATCCTATAACAATTTATACTGACCACAGGAATCTACAATTTTTACGTTCTGTGAAAGCTCTCACTGCTAGACAGCTAAGGTGGACAATGTTTTTCAATGATTACAATTTTGTAATTACTTATCGTCCCGGAAGAGAAAACCTAAAGGCAGATGCATTGTCACGTTTGGGGACTGTAGAGGAGAAGGAGAGTTCTCTTCAAGAAGTTCGACCTGTATTACCTGAGGCTTGCTTCAAGGTGGGAGTGGTGGTCACTGATATAGTAGAAGACATTAAACTAAGAGTTCAGGAAAAGACTTTTCAAGAATGGAAGATTTTGTATCCTTTAATGCAAATTAGAGAAGGTTTATTGTATTTGAATGAGCAAATTGTTGTACCAACGCAAGAACTGCAAAAAAAGGTGATACAATTACATCATGATCCTCTTATGTGTGCACATCCAGGAGTTGCTAAAACCAGTCAGTTAATCAAAAGAAGGTTTTGGTGGCCAACCTTGTTGAATGATGTAAAAGATTATATCGAAACTTGTGTAATTTGCATTCAACATAAAACACAACATCAAGCACCAAGTGGTTTTTTACTTCCTCTCCCAATTTCGCCCCAACCTTGGCACACGATATCGCTGGACTTTATTGTGGAACTTCCTGAGACCAAAGAGGGGTATAACACTATTTTGACAGTGGTAGATCATTTTTCTCGGATGGCTCATTTTATACCATTAAAAGGCATCCCTTCTGCAAGAGATTTGACTCAAATCTTCTCTAAAGAAATAATTAGGTTACATGGAATTCCCTCTGTAATTATTTCTGACAGAGGTCCACAGTTTATCTCTCACTTCTGGCAAGAATTGGGAAAAACTTTGAACATGGACATTCGCATGTCCTCCGATTACCATCCTCAGACGGATGGTTTAACTGAAAGGACGAATCAAACTATAGAACAATTTCTCAGGTGTGCTTTAGCAGAAGATGAAAGAGAGTGGTCAGATATTTTGTGGGTTTTAGAATTCGCTTTCAATAATTTAGACAATTCTTCCACTAGTCTGTCACCTTTCTTTTGTATGTACGGTTTTCACCCTAAAAATGTCCCAGAAAAAGTAGATATCCCTTCAGTCATACCATCACTGGAGGAACACATTACTAGATTGGTTCATGTTCAGAAACAGGCTCAATATCATTTAGCCCAAGCGAAAGAAAGTCAAAAAGAATCAGCAGATTTACATAGAAAACCATCACCAGAATACTCAATCGGAGATAAAGTTTGGTTATCTACAAAGAATTTGAGAATGACTATTTGTAAAAAACTACGTCCCAAATATATCGGCCCTTTTGTAGTAGAAAAAATAATAAATCCTGTCAGTATCAAACTCACCTTACCCAGTAGGTATAAGTTTCATCCGGTATTTCATGTGTCATTGATCAAACCCTGTAATTCGATGACTAGGTTTAATAAAAATCCACCACCCATTCTTATTGATGGTGTCCCGGAATTTGAAGTTCAAAAGATTGTAGATGCAAAGAGAGTCCGAGGAAAACTGTTTTACTTAATTCATTGGAAAGGTTATGGCCCCGAAGAACGGACATGGGAACCTCTTTCCAACGTCCAACATTCTGCTCGATTGATCAAGAATTTTCATCTACGTTATCCAAACAAACCGAGACCTGTATCACAGATTTTGGGAGGGATCTTGAGAGGGGAGTACTGTCATGATTCCCATTCCTCACCAGCCTTACATGCACATACATGCAGGCGTAGTTTTCCCACTCTTGAAACCCACCCCTGTCCCGTGCAACCAGCACGCCAGAAATATGTTAATGTATGCTAGTGAAATATTCTGATTGTGTTTTCCTACTGTGATTCATACTTTTGATGATACATGTGTATTATATTGTTACTGTATTTTTTGCTCATGGTGTCATTGTTTTTACCAAGTGCTTGTTGACATCTTAACCCAGTTTATCGAATTGTGAGCCAGGCAGAGATGAACGTTATGGCCAGAGCTTGGTAGGTAGCAATGCAGAGAAAGTCAGCAGACTTGTGCTCGAGGCAGGAGAAAGCTCGGAGAGAGAGCGGAGAGCGGAGATGCCGTTTTCAGCGCGCACGCTGGAAAACGGCACGCACGAATTTGGCGCGCTATGCGTCAACCTTCCTTGGGTGTGGCTGGGTGTGGCTCCTCTATAAAAAGCCACACCCAACGCAAACCGGCACTTTGCCTTCTGTCTTCGTCGCCCTTCGGAGGTGTTTCCTGGAGTTCCAAGACGACGGCCTTCACGACGGACTTTGAAGGTCATCTTTCATCGCGCGCATCATCTGTAAAGGAGAAAAGAAGACTTAAAAGCTAAGTTACAGTTTTTCTTCTTGTTTGAATTATTGGCGCCCAACGCAAGCAAGCGACCAGAGAATAATTGAACTAAAGACTTACCTGGAAAAGGATTCAAGTTTTCCAATTCTGTAGAGTTTTCAAGGAAAAGAACAATTTACAAAGACTTCAGAAAAGGATTTAGAGACTTTGAGAATTATCAAAGAGAGAGAGTTAATGTTATTTTGTGTCTGCCAATTTGTCTTTTGTTTTATTATGATACATATTAGGGAGTGAAGGTGAAGAACGGCATGGTGAGAAGTCAGAGTAAGTGGAAGATAGTTTAAAGGGATGTTGTGAATAATGCAAACAATTTAGCAAGGCAGTAACTCATCATTCTTCTTTGAATACTTATTTTACAGAGCACAAACACTGAACAATCAATCTTCTGCGTCATCACTAACCTTGCCCAGTCCACCCCCTTCACGACGACAACACGGACGCGATGCCATATCTTAACCAGTCGCAGGTAGGACTCTCTAAAGTCTAATTAGCACAATAGAAAACCTGTTAGGAGAAAATAGACAGTATTAGAAATCAGTATTTACAAAAGTTCTCCTTATTGCTTCGCAGGTCGACAATCAAGGAAGCAGGTAGCATCCACGATCCGGCCTACCTCCCTGATTTCTATTTAATTACCTTAGTGTTTTAAAACAGTCACTAGGTGTTGCCTAGAATTTGGGGAAGTTGGTCCATAACGTCTCTGCGAAACCATCTACAAGCAACCTACAGGTAAGGGTGCTTGTAACCTTGTCAGCTGCCAACACTTCTTGGATGAAGTGCTGACAGCCAATCAGATCAGATGTGTGGTTAGGCTCCGCCCAGATATATATATTTTTTTGAACCTAAATTACTCAAAATCCCCTAGAGCACATATCTTGAGACATAGCAAAGGCACATCGGGCTACCAGTCCCTACAATTTTGCCAAGTTTTGTGGAAGTCCATTCAGCCGGTCGGGCTAAAAGTGAGTCCAACCGCCCTATGGAAATTAACATGGGGAAAACACGTTATGGGACCCCCCTTTTATCCTGGTCCCCGCTTGACGAATCCCCCCCAAACTTTTAAGGAAGGAGCGGTTTAGAAAAGTTGTGGGACCACAAATTAATATGGGCACATGCCGAAAATATTTATTCTCCAGGAAAACTAATGGTCTGAAAAAACTTTTTTCAAAATATGCAAATGAATGTGCTGTGAAGAAAAAGGAAAAAAGATAAGAATTACCAATGTATTCTTTGAAAATGTTTTCTTTTTGAAAGAAGGTTATAAGACTATTCCAGTGCACGAAACGCATGATCACTGGTAGTAATAACATGTTTTAAAATGGCCCCTACGTTAGACATAATGGTACCTGAACACTTGTATTCCAGTGTCCTACATCGCTGTCAATCACCACTGTAATATGTATTTTCACCTTGCCAAAATGGCGCTTTAACATCATGATCAAGGGAGCTTGACTCCCGAAACGCGTTGATGTTTTTTAACTCATCTATAATAAAGTACAGACTTTTCTCTATCTTGGAGTGCCGGATGATTTCCATGATTGCGTCTTGTGGGAGAATCTAATGTACAATATATATATTACCTACTGGCGGTCGCCAGTAGGTAGTTATAGTTAGGACCTAGTTTCCATAGGAAATCCTCAACATTCTATTTGGAATAACTTTGGCCCTGGTTGAAGAATCTTAGCGAATTTCTCAAAGAAGATGGCTCGGTCCGCTGCGCTCCTTTCCTAAAAGTTTGGGGGGGATTGGTCAAGTGGGGGCTGAGATAAAAGGGGGGTCCCAAAATGTGTTTTCTCCATGTTATTTTCCATAGGACCTTTAGACTCGGCTACAGGTCGAACGGGTGAATGGATTTATAAGAAATTTGGCAAAACTGTACAGTCCGGCTCACAGATTACGCTTTTTTTGGAATGGTGTAAATCCGTTCAGTAGTTGCTGAGGAAATTAAAGTTAAAGTCAATTATATATCTATACGCGCGCACACGTGCGCGCACCCAAACGGCTGCGCGCGCGAGCGGAATTTTGCTGCGTGACGTCTGTTAACGTTCGATTCAAAGGAAATCAGGAAGTGTTGACCGCCATTTTGTCATTGCGAGTAAATATATTGTTGATTTCAAAGCGTTGGAACATGGAAAGGGGAGAAGGTAGAGATTGTTTTGCTGCGTAGGTTTTCTCAGGGTGTGCAGTAAGGCCCTTAAAGGCGAAAATATATATATATATTTTTTTTTTAAAGTTGCGTGGTGCGCGCACTCGGTCGCGCACACCTTTTTACAAGAGTGTGAAAATGGAGATAAATCAGAAGTTTGAGTGCTTAGATATAAGGTGGCTCTGAAAAGAGCCATTGTGTTAATTGAGTGTTTTCTGCATTTATAAGTAAGTACCGATGCAGAGCCTGATGTTGCAGAGGAAGATTCTGTTTCCCTCATTCGTGAAATGAACACCGTCTCTCCTATAGACGTCTTGCATGTGGTATCGCAAGTTGTTGTGGTAAATAGAACCCATGCTATAATCTCTGAGGAACGCAGAAACAGATTTATTTACATGTCTCCTTGCTTTCTCAAATTGTGCACAATGGTGATTGGACCAATTCCATTTCTGTCTTTGGCATATATTGGAATATACCAAGGCAGATCGAGGAAAAAGTGTCATCAATTGTCGAAAGGTGTCTTTTAGAAGCATTTCCAGACCTACCCCAGTGATTGTGCCTAGATCGTTCCCACCACAGTGCACAATTATAAGGTCTGGTTCTGGGAGATGCATAAAAGTTTTCACCAATGGAATCAATTGGTGACATTTCAATCCTCTTTTGGAAATCCATGTTATGTGTACATTTGGCAAGCTGAGGTTGCAAATTCGTCTGCTTACTGCATATTTTTCACTCCAGTGAATATAACTGTGTCCTATTAGCCAGACCTTCATTTTCAAGGGATTTGTGGTCGTCCTCCGATCGGTTCTGGAAGTGGAATGGTAGTTAGAAGTTGAAATTCTAAATAAAGAAAAAGGAAGAGGCTGGGTGTGGTTTAAAAAATAAAAATGATTGGTTGATTGTAAGAAGTGGAGATTGAACAGTACGTTGCATGTTAATGTTTATGTTAAATGAAAAGTACTATTGGGTGTGAAAAAAAAGACATGTAACAGAGCTGTGGATTGGCAGGTGTTTCTGGAGGGAAAACAGTGTTGTTACTTTGCTGTAGAACGTTGAGATATGAACTTTTGACCTGTGCCTTCAGCCAGGTGCAGAATGAGGTGTTACCATGGAAACAGCCAGAGATGGCAGTGGGTGATGGGTGACTTTTATGTGACATTGAAAATATTGTGAGGGAGAACCAACTGAAATGTAAATGCTTACGTTACGCGCTCCGCATTGCTTCCGGGAAGCTGCGCTTCGCGCCTCGCGCACCGGAGCACTTCCGGGTGCGCTAACGCGGCGCGTCATATGACGGATTACGCAAGAACGCGATACGTCGTTGGGGCTCCACCGGAACTGATCGAATTGGTAGTCTACAGTGTTTCTGGATGTTTCAGACTGAAGCTAGCGTCAGCATGAGAGCACCCCGTGGCTACGTCGTGGCCATTCCGCGAGCAATCATGGCAGTCGCTCCCCACCGGAAGTCTGCAGGAGTCGGGGGCCTCGGTGACTCTTGTAGAATCTTCAAGGCTGAGGGGACGCTTTTGGGAATGGGGCTCATGTCCTAGCAGTCAAGCGTCCGAGTTCCAGGGTTGCCCAGAGCCATCCTTGCAGGCCAGGCCCAAGTCTGTGGAGCCGACCGCCATTTCCTGAGCTCCGTGGCAGCCGCCTGTCGCTGTATCGGAAGAGTGGGTGCAATTCAGCCGGATGGCGGGTGAGACGGTGTAAATGTGATGGTCGGACCAGGGCACCGCAGGACGTGTCTTCAGGTCAAACGGATTGTGGGACAAGGTCCAGAATGGAAGAGGCATCAAAAGGCAAGAAGTTCCGCCTGATCCCGGGAGCCGGCCGCCTATGTCGGGGGCGATCTCAGACCATACCAGGGGAACAAGACTTGGGGAGGGGGCAGGAGCCAAGCGCCCCCTCCGAGTCCGCGTTTCTTGGACCCTGAAGTATGGCACTCAACATTCAGAACTTATGACATTTGTGCAAGGCAGGGACATCGAAGCCTCTCAGGGACCAAGTATATCCAGAGTCCTTCCTACAGAAGGTGGTGGGGGTGGCGGCATTAGCAAGGCATCCCCCCACACAACTTGTCGGACCCTGAAGTATGGCTCTCAACATCCAGAACTTATGACATTTGTGCAAGGCAGGGACATCGAAGCTTCTCAGGGACCAAGGATATCCAGAGTCCTTCCTACAGAAGGTGGTGGGGGTGGCGGCATTAGCAAGGCATCCCCCCACACAATTGTCGGACATGACCTCTGGATGTATTGGGTGTTCAATTTCAGAATTGAAACTACTAAGAAGCAATTAGAAGTGTTGTTTTTTGATGTTGCAGTAGGCTGCCATGTAAATAGTTATTTAATAAAACGTTTTATCCTGTTACTTTGCTGGTGTGTTGTATATATTTATAATATTTGCATAGTGTTTGTCGTTATTTTGGGTGGGGTGGGTGGCGGAGCCGAGCTGTCTTGCAGCCATCATGGCGTCGAGCTCGGTTCGTCTCTCTAGTTTCATGTTTTTTCTAACGATTTATATGTTATAGTTTGCTAGCACGATACAGCGGATAGTCCGCATTTTATATATATGTCCTTTTTATTAGGGGGGTCCTCCGGTGGAGTCGGACGATCTACCTCTAATAAACGGTCCGGGTTGAACCAACTACCAACAAACGGGGCAGAGATAGGCATGACGGGTTACAAAGGGGACAAAAGTGTGCACTACCTATCCTTCACTATCTGCAAAAACTAAATAGAGTATTGCTACTTTATGCTTATTTGTGAACAGAGAATGATTCAAAGAGAACCAATTTCGAACAATCATAGGCTATTGGCAGTGGGCAGAGAGGCCATGACACAGAAAATGGCTGTTACTTACGTGCATGATGGGGCCTAAAAGGGACTAGATGGCGTGGCCACTGTTTCGCGACTTTCACTTTACTTTTAAAAATGGCTGTGGTGAACATAAATGAACGCCGCTTATGTATACCTAATTTTAGTCATTGTCCACAAAAAAGCTTTTGATATTTGCTATTAAAAAAACAAAGAAAATCACTGAAAAAACCATAGGTTATAGACCATATATAGTTAAATATCTGGGGCCCGATTCACAGAATGAACTTAAGACTCAATCCTAAACGTACTACTATTTTGGCATTCACAGAATGCACTTAATAGTTTTGGCATTCACAGAATGAACTTACTACTTTTGGTATTCACAGAAGTTAGGATTTTGTCTTAAGTTTGTCTTAAGACAAACTTAAGACAGACTTAAGACAGACTTAAGTTAGGATTTTGTCTTAAGTCTGTCTTAAGTCTGTCTTAAGTTTGTCTTAAGTCTGTCTTAAGTCTGTCTTAAGTCTGTCTTAAGTTTGTCTTATGACAAACTTAAGACACAATCCTAACTTCTGTGAATACCAAAAGTAGTAAGTTCATTCTGTGAATACCAAAATAGTAGTAAGTTTAGGATTGAGTCTTAAGTTCATTCTGTGAATCGGGCCCCTGAAGTCCATCTCTGCACTCCATGGAGATACAGGTCGTCGATCAGAAGATGTGCTGGCCACCTCTAATGGTAATAGCGTGGCCAGGGCTCTTGTCGTTGCCTCTGCAAATTGCAGAGGGTGCACTTGTTTGACATGCCGCACCATGGTATGTATGGAAAAGGAATATTTTTTTGCTGGATTTCTTCTTGAGAGAACCAAGTCACATATCGTGCAGGTTACTTTTGGTGCATTCACTTTCTTTTGATCTTCAGGATAAGTGAAAAATTGCCAGATGAAAGATTTATTTTTTCTTATTAAAGGTAGTCAATCATTTTGGTCAGATTCGGAAGATGAATGAGATACGGTAGCCATTTCACCAAAGTCTTCCGAAAGATGTAGGACGTTGTTGTCTCTTGAGAGTAGAAAAGATAGTGAGGGAAGTGGGTGGAGTGCTGCGTGTAAATTCCAGAATTGAAATCATTAAGAACCAATTGAAAGTGTTGTTTTCATGTTGCAGTAGGCTGCCATGTAAATAGTTATTTAATAAAACGTTTTACCCTGTTACTTTGCTGGTGTGTTGTGTATCTTTATAATATTTGTCGTTATTTTGGGTGGGGTGGGCAGCGGAGCCGAGCTGTCTTGCAGCCATCATGGCGTCGAGCTCGGTTTCTCTCACTAGTTTCATATTTCTCATGAGGGGTTGTTCCTAATTTTTCTATTTTAGCGAGGTCAAAAAAAGATCCCATCAGTGGCCTACTGATTTTGCTCGATTCCTTTTGTTTTTTCTAACGATTTATATGTTATAGTTTGCTAGCACGATACAGCGGCTAGTCCGCATTTTATATATATGTCCTTTTTATTAGGGGTGTCTTCCGGTGGAGTTGGACGATCTATCTCTAATAAACGGTCCGGGTTGAACCAACTACCATCATGATTTTGTATATCTTCTGAGCTGGATTTAAGCACACAATTGTTAAAGTATGAAACGTTTTATATTTCTAAAAAAAATACCAAGGTGTGTACATCCGGTAACGCACGAAAGTTTAAAAAGACATTCGGCTCCATTTACTGAAAAGTTTCATAAGAATAAAAAAGAAGTCTAGGTACAGTCTCTTTGACGTACTATAAGTTCTTTGAGGGGTGTATGAAGAAATTCAATAAGTTCAAATTGCAAGGTTTTTACGAAATATATAGGCCTGTGCGCGCACTCGGTCGCGCACGAAAGCCTGGCAATGCGATATCCATTTTATTGACAACTGTTGCCGAGAGTGCGCACACCGGGTCGCGCACGAAAGTTTAGTAAGGCTATTTTTATTTACAGACAAATTTTAATGTGTTTAAAAAAAGGCAAGGTACAGACTTTCGAATTCTGTATTGCTTTACAAGGAGTCTCTATGCAACTTCAACAGTGAAGAAAACGGCTTGTTTTCGAAAAAAATATTGCCAGAACTTTATTGCCAAAAGTATAGGTTGCATACACAACATTTTTCTGAATTAGCATTTTAAAAACCAATGAAATTCACAGAAAAAAACATAGGTTTTACACACGTTATAGTTAGGAAGTAGCATTTGAAAAACCTATGAAATTCACTGAAAAAACCATAGGTTTGACACATGTTATAGTTAGCTGGAAATTTTACTGACATAAAACCAATGAAATTCCACGTTATAGTTAGTTGGACTCACTATAACTTGCGCGTGCAATGCACTGCTGATGACGTCACATATTACATCACTCATGACATGGTCAGTGACATCACTGATGACACCATCCTTGTGACATAGTGACAGACCTCCTTTCACTGTAATGTAACCCTTGAAACACTTATTCAAAAATAGAAACTGAAATTTAAAAAAAATGCAGATACCCATATCAGTTACGACAAGTAATTCAGTAATTCCACCATCTATATACACATCCACTCATACATATACTCACTCATCATATGAAGTGATACACCTATACATCCTGTTACACACCGACAATCATCGAAAAGTTACTCACACACATACTCACACGTGGAAATAAACTATTGAAAATCTATTTATTTGAATATAGAGTTATACACACACTTCCACCTTACTTCTATTGAAAATTACACATATTTATTCTCTTAAACAATCACTTATAGAAACACATACTTATTTAAACAGGAACTCTTTCAATCTCTTACTCTCACATATAGTCACTTATATACATCAATATTCACATATACTAGATTAAAACATATGTCGTTACTGATAAAGACACTAGTGAGACAGTCATTCACTCACTAACAAACACATATACACACTCATCCACCCATACACTCCTGCACATATGCTGTCTTCAAAACACATACAAACAGAGAGTCAGTCACTCATGCATCTATGTGCTAAGTAATACCCCCACCAAACCATATAGACACTCATACTGATACTAAGAGAAACATCTAATAACCCATATACATATGCATGTAGCTACTTACCAACACATGTAGCCACTTATACACAAAGTGAAACACTAATATATATATTTAAATATTTAAACATTATTCACTAATATTTATTTTTCAGTAAGATACACATTCACTGGATGGTGTCACCAGTGATGTCATGAGTGATGTCACTGACCATGTCATGAGTGATGTAATATGTGACGTCATCAGCAGTGCATTGCACGCGCAAGTTATAGTGAGTCCAACTAACTATAACGTGGAATTTCATTGGTTTTATGGCAGTAAAATTTCCAGCTAACTATAACATGTGTCAAACCTATGGTTTTTTCAGTGAATATATATATATATTCACTGAAAAAACCATAGGTTATAGACCATATATAGTTAGGAATTCGCATTTACAAAACCTTATTTTACTCACACAAAACCATTGAAATTCCATATATAGTTAGTTGCACTAACTATATATCGCGCACCCGCAATCCACTGCTGATGATGTCACATATTACATCATTCATGACATGGTCAGTGACATCACTGATGACATCACTGATGACATCTCAAATGACATCACTGATGACATCTCAAATGACATAACTGATGACATCACTGATGACATCTCATTTGACATTACTGATCACATCACTGATGATATCATTCATGTGATAATACGATGAACCTCTTCAGACTCTAATATAACCTTAGATACAATCAGTGTAAACAGACACTCACAGACTGTCACTCATCCATGGAGTTACTCACACACCTAGTCAGTCATGCAAAGAATCAATCACACCTCCATTTCCTCAACTATACCGTTATACAAACTTTACTTATTCAAACATATACTAACACATATTTACTCTCTTATACAATCCCTGATACAAGTTCACAATGATCCATACAGCCACTCACACATTCACTGGCTCTTATGCACAGTTATTTATATATGTCAACTCTCACATGTACTGTGTTTTACATATGTACTTACTTTGACATGTAGCACTGAGATATCCATTCACTCACCAATACACTCATGCACACAGTCAACCGCCCATACAGCTGTTTCCACATGCACTTTTGAAACCATACATCTAGTGAATCAACTGCTCACACATCTATGCACAGAGTCATACACCTCCCAGCCACCCACACACACACTCAGTCTCCCATACAAATACTTGGGCAACCAATCAATAACCCATATAGTTACTCATATAGCTACTTATCAACATATGCAACAGTTTACAGAACAACAGACATAATGATGCACAAATTAAGACAGTTTAGTCACTAACCCATGCACTCAGTGAGACATATTTAATCACTCACTCATACAGTCAGTCATGCACCTACTAAATCCTTCATCCAGACACTTATACATCCACTCATTCTTCAATATGTAAGACATATTTTAACTTTACAGAAACATACAGTCACTGGATGTTGTCATCAGTGATGTCATTTGAGATGTCATCAGTGATGTCATCAGTGATGTCACTGACCATGTCATGAATGATGTAATATGTGACATCATCAGCAGTGGATTGCGGGTGCGCGATATATAGTTAGTGCAACTAACTATATATGGAATTTCAATGGTTTTGTGTGAGTAAAATAAGGTTTTGTAAATGCGAATTCCTAACTATATATGGTCTATAACCTATGGTTTTTTCAGTGAATTTTCAAGGTTTTGTAAATGCTAATTCCTAACTATATATGGTCTATAACCTATGGTTTTTTCAGTGAATTTTCAAGGTTTTGTAAATGCTAATTCCTAACTATATATGGTCTATAGCCTATGGTTTTTTCAGTGAATATATATATATATATATACATATATAAATATATAAACATATATCATCTGTATATCTATATAAATACAAACATAAATGCATGCATACATATACTTATATGCATACAGATGCATGTTATTTACATGAAAGTTGAAAAAACACTAATAAAAGCAAAGCTAAAAGCCACCTCATTACAAACAGAATGGCTTTAACTTAAACGAGGGCGAGATCTATTGCATTTTCAATGCTTGTTTACTTTGGTTCCATCAAGAAGGCATTCAGATGTGTCACACATTTGCCATAAATTCTGAATGTTAGCACTCTAGTTGCACATTAGATCACTGTAGTAAAGCTACTGCTCACCAGGGACGTCTGCTGCTGGTATTCAAAGTGCATGTTTCAGTCTGCATGTCACAATTTTTTTAATGAAATAGAAGAGGATTTGAGAAGTCACTCAAAATGATCCCTAATTTTTCTTTCTGAAGCACTAATCATACTTTCTATGGCAAAATTAACCCCCTCATGTTGTTCCTTTTTAAATTGAGTGTTTTCAGACTTACCACTTCATTCCAATCAAGATGGCTTCTGGTGTGCCATACTTTTGTCATAAGTAAGACTGTTAGCGCTCTAGTTGTTCTTTAGAACACTCTGGGACATTCTGTCATTGGGCTATACTTGGGGTACATCTGGGTGATATTTGGGCTACATTTAGGCTCTTTTGTCTCTGGTGGCCATCTTGGGAGACTGTATGTCAGAATTTTTTAATGAAATTGAAGATGGTTTGAGAAGTCACTCAAAATGTGCCCTAATTTTTCTTTCTGCAGCACTAATCATAATTCATATGGCAAAATATACCCCCTCATTTTGTTCCTTTTTAAATTAAATGTTTTAAGAGTTACCACTTTATTCAAATCAAGATGGCTTCAGGTGTGCCATACCTTTGTAATAAGTAGGACTGTTAGCGCTCTAGTTGTTCTTTAGAACACTCTGGGACATTCTGTCATTGGGCTATACTTGGGCTACATCTGGGTGATATTTGGGCTACATTTGGGCTCTTTTGTCTCTGGTGGCCATTTTGGGAGACTGCATGTCAGAATTTTTTAATGAAATAGAAGAGGATTTGAAAAGTCACTCAAAATGTGCCCTAATTTTTCTTTCTGCAGCACTAATAATACCTTCTATTGCATAATATACCCCCTCATTTTGTTCCTTTTTAAATTAAATGTTTTAAGAGTTACCACTTTATTCCCATCACGATGGCTCCAGGTGTGCTATACCTTTGTAATAAGTAGGACTGTTAGCGCTCTAGTTGTTCTTTAGAACACTCTGGGACATTCTGTCATTGGGCTATACTTGTGCTACATCTGGGTGATATTTGGGCTACATTTGGGCTCTTTTGTCTCTGGTGGCCATTTTGGGAGACTGCATGTTAGAATGTTTTAATGAAATAGAAAAGGATTTGAGAAGTCACTCAAAATGTGCCCTAATTTTTCATTCTGCAGCACTAATCATACTTTCTATGGCAAAATATACCCCCTCATGTTGTTTCTTTTTAAATTAAATGTTTTAAGAGTTACCACTTTATTCCAATCAAGATGGCTTCAGGTGTGCCATACCTTTGTAATAAGTAGGACTGTTAGCGCTCTAGTTGTTCTTTAGAACACTCTGGGACATTCTGTCATTGGGCTATACTTGGGCTACATCTGGGTGATATTTGGGCTACATTTGGGCTCTTTTGTCTCTGGTGGCCATTTTGGGAGACTGCATGTCAGAATGTTTTAATGAAATAGAAAAGGATTTGAGAAGTCACTCAAAATGTGCCCTAATTTTTCATTCTGCAGCACTAATCATACTTCTATGGCAAAATATACCCCCTCATGTTGTTTCTTTTTAAATTCAATGTTTTAAGAGTTACCACTTTATTCCAATCAAGATGGCTTCAGGTGTGCCATACCTTTGTAATAAGTAGGACTGTTAGCGCTCTAGTTGTTCTTTAGAACACTCTAGGAGGCTGCAGTAGAACACAAAGGAATCAACTGACAGTCTCTGTCCTTGTTGGATGTACATGTTTTACTGAGAATGTCAGACTTCATTTTCACATGACTGAGAAAGATAATGTGAATTTACAGAAAATATGCTTTCAGTTTAGCTTATAGATCCCCTTCCAAACCACTGTGGGAAAATCATGAGATATTAGTTTTCTTTCAAACAATATTCATGATATCACAGCAGAAGGTTTTTTCACATGGTAAAATCACCTTAGAACCCACCACAATTCCTAAAACGAGTATGGTACCATCAACAAATGATTTATAATGTAACTAAAGTCCTAAAACCCTCTATTAACTACAATGCTTTTTAATGAGGTGCTATCATGTACATTGGTCCCAAGATGGCTGCCAACACTTCTTGGATGAAGTGCTGACAGCCAATCAGATCAGATGTGTGGTTAGGCTCCGCCCAGATATATATCTTTTTTTGAACCTAAATTACTCAAAATCCACTGGAGCACATATATTGAGACCTAGCAAAGGCACATCGGGCTAACAGTCCCTACAATTTTGCCAAGTTTTGTGCAAATCCATTCAGCCGTTCGAGCTAAAAGTGAGGCCAACCGCCCTATGGAAATTAACATGGGAAAAACGCGTTTTGGGACCCCCCTTTTTTCTCGGCCCCCCCTTGATGAAACCCCCCCAAATTGTCAGGGGCTGCTCAGAAACAAAATGTTCCATTTTCCTGAAAATCTCAGCCAATTCCGTCCACAAACGCCAAAGTTATTAGACATAGAATTTTCAAAAATCCCATAGAGAAGAAATCCTAACTATATATACCAACTGGCGACCGCCAGTAGGTAATATATATATATATATATATATATATATATATATATATATATATATATATATATATATATATATTATTACCTACTGGCGGTCGCCAGTAGGTATCTATAGTTAGGATTTTTTCTCTATGGGACTTTTGAAAATTCTATGTCTAATAACTTTGGCGTTTGTGGACGGAATTGGCTGAAATTTTCAGGAAAATGGCACATTTTGTTTCTGAGCAGCTCCTGAAAATTTGGGGGGGGGTTCGTCAGGGGGGGGGCGAGAAAAAAGGGGGGTCCCAAAACGCGTTTTTCCCATGTTAATTTCCATAGGGCGGTTGGCCTCACTTTTAGATCGAACGGCTGAATGGATTTGCATGAAACTTGGCAAAATTGTAGGGACTGTTAGCCCGATGTGCCTTTGCTAGGTCTCAATATATGTGCTCCAGTGGATTTTGATAAATTAACGTTCAAAAAAATATATATATCTGTGACAGCGTCCCGGGTAGCGCTCCGGTTCGCGTACTTTTCGCGTAACGGAACTTTGCGAAGCGAAGCTGATTGGCTCTTCAGTGTCTGTCAACATTCTAAACAGTCTGGAGCGGCCGCCATCTTGTCTCTCGGTAGGATCGAGAGACAAGTGGAGGCCAAAACGAAGGGGGAAATGACCATAAGGGGGCATAGTAGATCCTCCCTGACCCCCTAGGTTTGATGTGGAGGCTTTAAAAGGGCCCCGCGGGGCAAAAAAAAAAAAAATAGTTTTTTTTGCGTTATCAATAGTGTTGTCCGTATTCCCAGTCAGTACCCTTCCCTGCCCGCCAGGTGCACAAAGACCGCATTCATCCCCCATAACGTCAAGGCTAAGTAACTAGAACGTCATAAGGAGTTGCAAGTCGCTCCCATACTGGCGCCATTTTGGTCGAGGCCAGGCAGGTCCAGAGTATAGTTCAATGTCTCCAGTAAGTAGCGGCAGGACCAGAATCCTTTTCGGCAGTTCTGGCTTCGTCATTACGAGCACTAGAAAACAAGACATTCTGGGCAATACCACCCTTGACGCAGCCTTTTATGCTACAAGATGGTATCTTCCATTCAGAAAATATTGTTGGCAGCATTTTGAAAGGAAAGATAAACGGCCGTTCTCCTAGTGAGTCTCACATTGTTACGTTTATGAAGAATGTTGAAGAGTAGTATGTTGAAAATCTGAAGCCATCGTTCTACAAACTCTCAACCAGCCTTGGATGCAAAAATCCTGAAGAATGTACAAACTGAAAACCAGTTTTTGTTTGCATAGCATCAGCAGCAACACTTGAGTCAGCTTTGTGTGAAGCCGCCATATTGATCCAATCAATACCGTCCCCTTGCACACATTCAGGGACCAGGCCGCAGGACGTGTCTTCAGGTCAAACGGATTGTGGGACAAGGTCCAGAATGGAAGAGTCACCAAAAGGCAAAAAGTTCCGCCGGACCCCGGGAGCCGGCCGCCTATGTCGGGGGCGATCTCAGGCCACACCTGGGCAACAAGACTTGGGGAGGGGGCAGGAGCCAAGCGCCCCCTCCCAGTCCGCGCCACCACACCGCCTCCGTCAAGCGGTTCAGGGAGGCACCGCATCACATTGCTTTCCAATGCAGTCAGGTCCTCAAACAGGCCCCACTTACACTCACCTATGAAAATCTTACTATTGATGCTTGACTGAGACCAAGGAGATCAGAGTGCATGACTGTGTAAGGTGATGTACCTCTGGAGAGACAAGGTCCAGAATGGAAGAGTCGCTGTATCGCAAGAGTGGGTAAAATTTAGCCGGATGGCGGGTGAGACGCTGTAATAGCATGAGCAGGCGCAACTCAGCTGGTCGAGAGAGACTTGGGGAGGGGGCAGGAGCCAAGCGCCCCCTCCCAGTCCGCGCCACCACACCGCCCCTGGGGGGCCTCCGTCAAGCGGTTCAGGGAGGCACCGCAGGCAGCCGTTCTTCAGATCAGTGGCTCTCACCGGCAAGGCTCCCCTCCTTTAGCAGCGATCGTTGGCGCTGTCGTTGCGGCCGGAGGCTCCGCCTAGTCAACGCCCCGGCCTCTCCATATCGTAGGCCACAAGAGTAATCGCAACTCAGCTGGCCGAGAGAGACTTGGGGAGGAGGCAGGAGCTAAGCACCCCCTCCCAGTCCGCGCCACCACACCCCCCTGGGGGGCCTCCGTCAAGCGGTTCAGGGAGGCACCGCAGGCAGCCGTTCTTCAGATCAGTGGCTCTCACCGGCAAGGCTCCCCTCCTTTAGCAGCGATCGTTGGCGCTGTGGTTGCGGCCGGAGGCCCCGCCTAGTCAACGCCCCGGCCTCTCCATGTCGTAGGCCGCAAGAGTGGGCGCAACTCTGCTGGCCGAGCGAGAAATACCGTCCCCCTGCACACATTCAGGAACCAGGCCGCATTGCGAGGGCACCGCAGGACGTGTCTTAAGGTCAAACGGATTGTGGGACAAGGTCCAGAATGGAAGAGTCGCTGTATCGCAAGAGTGGGTGAAATTTAGCCGGATGGCGGGTGAGATGCTATAATAGCAAGAGCAGGCGCAACTCAGCTGGCCGAGAGAGACTTGGGGAGGGGGCAGGAGCTAAGCGCCCCCTCCCAGTCCGAACCAATGAAAAGTGTTATTTTTAGGTCACATGACCTAGCCTTACATCATTAGGAACCCAAAAGTGAAATGAACCAATGAAAAGTTTTATTAACAAGTCACATGACCTGTTATGCTTACGTTACGTGCTCCGCGCCGGGCCCCGGATCGCTTCCGGGTAGCTGCTTTTCGCACCTCGCGCACCGGAGCACTTCCGGGTGCGCTAACGCGGCGCGTCATATGACAGAAGGGACAGGCAACAAGAACCATCAGTCAAAGAGGGGAGGGCAAGTTCTTCTCTACCGGGTCACGTTGGGGCTCCACCGGAACTGATCGAATTGGTAGTCTACAGTGTTTCTGGATGTTTCAGACTGAAGCTGGAGTCAGCATGAGAGCACCACCATCTCGTGACTCCGTCGTGGCCATTCCGCAAGCAATCATGGCAGTCGCTCCCCACCGTAAGTCTGCGGGAGTCGGGGGCCCCGGTGACTCTTGTAGAATCTTCAAGGCTGAGGGGACGCTTTTGGGAATGGGGCCCATGCCCAAGCAGTCAAGCGTCCGAGTTCCAGGGTTGCCCAGAGCCATCCTTGCAGGCCAGGCCCAAGTCTGTGGAGTCGACCGCCATTTCCTGAGCTCCGTGGCAGCCGCCTCTCGCTGTACTGCAAGAGTAGGTGCAATTCATCCGGATGGCGGCTGAGACGCTGTAATAACAAGAGCAGGCGCAATTCAGCTGGCCGAGCGAGGCCCTGTGCCGCAGGAGCGGGCGCAACTCAGGTGGCCGAGTGAAGCGCTGGGGTGTAGCTGATAAGCCTCCACCTGGGTAGGTGGGGGAGGCTCGTTCGCGCCGCCTCTTCTTTCAGTGCACCCCACGCCGTCAAGCGTCCGAGTTCCAGGGTTGCCCTGAGCCATCCTTGCAGGCCAGGCCCAAGTCTGTGGAGCCGACCGCCATTTCCTGAGCTCCATGGCAGCCGCCTGTCGCTGTACTGCATGAGTGGGTGTAATTCATCCGGATGGCGGGTGAGACGCTGCAATAACAAGAGCAGGCGCAATTCAGCTGGCCGAGCGAGGCCCTGTGCCGCAGGAGCGGGCACAACTCAGGTGGCCGAGTGAAGCGCTGGGGTGTAGCTGAGAAACCTCCACCTAGGGAGGTGGGGGAGGCTCGTTCGCGCCGCCTCTCCCTTTCAGTGCACCCCACGCCGTGTCCTGGGGCAGGTATATGTGATGGTTGGACCAGGGCACCGCAGGACGTGTTTCCAGGTCAAACGGATTGTGTGACAAGGTCCAGAATGGAAGAGTCACCAAAAGGCAACAAGTTCCGCCTGACCCCGGGAGCCGACCGCTTATGTCGGGGGGGATCTCAGGCCACACCAGGGCAACAAGACTTGGGGAGGGGGCAGGAGTCAAGCGCCCCCTCCGAGTCCGCGCCACCACACCGCCCCTCGGGGGCCTCCGTCAAGCGGCTCAGGGAAGCATCGCAGGCAGCGGTTCTTCAGATCAGTGGCTGTTAGCAGCGATTGTTGGCGCTGTGGTTGCGGCCGGAGGCCCCGCCTAGTCAACGCCCCGGCCTCTCCAACTCGTAGGCCGCAGAGTAGTCGGGGAGAAATCCCGGCAACGGCGGCATGCATTTGGATCGATGTTGCAGCAGGCTGCCATGTAAATAGTTATTTAATAAAACGTTTTACCCTGTTACTTTGCTGGTGTGTTGTATATATTTATAATATTTGCATAGTGTTTGTCGTTGTTTTGGGCGGGGTGGGCGGCGGAGCCGAGCTGTCTTGCAGCCATCATGGCGGCGAGCTCAGTTCCTCTCACTAGTTTCATATTTCTCATGAGGGGTTGTTCCGAATGTTTCTATTTTAGCGAGGTCAAAAAGAGATCCCATTAGTGGCCTACTGATTTTGCTTGATTCCTTTTGTTGTTTCTAACGAGTTTTCACTATCTGCAAAGACTAAACAGAGTATTGCGACTCTGTGCTTGTTTGTACATAGAGAATGAACCAAAGAGAACCAATTCTAAAACAGTAAATGCTTGGATAACAATAAATCAAATGGAGAGGGAAGCAGGCACGACGGATTACAACGGGGGCAAAGGCCTGTGTTACCTACCCTTCACTATCTGCAAAGAGAGAATACTCCTAAAAGAAAAGAGGGGGGGGGAGGGGGGCAGCGTTCAATGCACATCAGCGTGCATAGACACGAAAATGTTTTTACCTACCACGTACTTGACATTTTAAAGCTTTTGATATTTGCTATTAAAAAACCATTGAAATTCACTGAAAAAACCATAGGTTATGGACCATATATAATTAGGAATTAGCATTTACAAAACCTTGAAAATTCACTGAAAAAACCATAGGTTATAGACCATATATAGTTAGGAATTAGCATTTACAAAACCTTATTTTACTCACACAAAACCATTGAAAATCCATATATAGTTAGTTGCACTAACTATATATCGCGCACCCGCAATCCACTGCTGATGATGTCACATTTTACATCATTCATGACATGGTCAGTGACATCACTGATGACATCACTGATGACAACTCAAATGACATCACTGATGACATTATCCAATGACTCTATGTTTCTGTAAAGTTAAAATATGTCTTACATATTGAAGAATGAGTGGATGTATAAGTGTCTGGATGAAGAATTTAGTAGGTGCATGACTGACTGTATGAGTGAGTGATTAAATGTGTCTCACTGAGTGCATGGGTTAGTGACTAAACTGTCTTAATTTGTGCATCATTATGTCTGTTGTTCTGTAAACCGCTGAATGTGTTAATCAGTAGCTATATGAGTAACTATATGGGATATTCATTGGTTGCCCAAGTATTTGTATGGGAGTCTAAGTATGTGTGTGAGCGGCTGGGAGGTGTATGACTCTGTGCATAGATTTGTGAGCAGTTGATTCACTAGATGTATGGGTTCAAAAGTAAGCATGAGCGGATTTTGCGGATTGGCAATCCGCGAATTTTGCGGATTTGCGGATTCGCAATCCGCAAAATCCGCGAATTCCCGCGAATTTGCGGATTTTTTTTTTTTTTGTGTTCGCCCGTGTTTCTGCCAGTTCGCGAGGGTTTTTACAATTTCGCAATTTGCGAACTTACCTGTCGGGTCGCAAGTTTTGCGAACTTGTTGTTTCTACGTGTCCAGCCTGTTTGGGACACTCTTCTTCATCACTGCCACTCTCTGTCACCACTGCCACTCTCTGACTACTCATGCCACCCTCTGGCCCACCCATGCCACCCTCTGTTTCATCACTACACCCTCTGGTTGTCCAGTGTACATTATTTTCGGCAAAGCAAAGCACACCTTCCCTGCCTCAAGTGACCTGAATTAATTTGGGGCTGATTAATGTGTCACAGAATATTTTTTTAGCTGGCACCTGCTTCCTTAGTGCGCCCTGATTAGTGATCTTTTGCACTTGCTAAGTGCTTTCATTGTTGCAAAATTAGTTACAACACCTGCCCTGCCCCAACTGACAATAATGAATTAGGGGCTGATTAATGGATTTTAACTTCCAGCCTGGCTCCTGCTTGTCTCTCTTAGCTGTAATTCAGGACCTTTGTGGCATATGTGTAACTATTCTGAGGTTCAGAGCAGGGTCACATAATAGTTTCAACTGGCAACTGAACTCTGGAGGGGCCCCTCAGGAAGCCCTACAGGAAATGGCTACTAATGATGTGCCTGAACTTTTGAACCTGGTAAGTAGTTACTTTCAGTTTTGCCAAGATCGTATTTCTGCAATTTCGCACTTATTCGCGGGGCGCGAACTCACGCTAACAGTGCGAGCAGCGCGAGCAAAATCCGCTGCTCGCGGATTTGCGGATTTTGCGGGAAATTCGCAAATCTCGCGGATTGCGGATTTCCCGAAAATCCGCAAAATCCGCGAGCGGAACGGATTTTCCGCCCACACCTATTCAAAAGTGCATGTGGAAACAGCTGCATGGGCGGTTGACTGTGTGCATGAGTGTATTGGTGAGGGAATGGATATCTCAGTGCAACATGTCAAAGTAAGTACATATGTAAAACACAGTACATGTGAGAGTTGACATATATAACCGTGCATAAGAGCCAGTGAATGTGTGAGTGGCTGTATGGGTCATTGTGAACTTGTATCAGGGATCGTATAGGAGATTAAATATGTGTTAGAATATGTTTGAATTAGTAAGGTGTGTATAACTGAATAGTTTAGGAAATGGAGGTGTGATTGATTCTTTGCATGACTGACTAGATGTATGAGTAACTCCATGGATGAGTGACAATCTGTGAGTGTCTTTTTACACTGATTGTATCTAAGGTTATATTAGAGTCTGAAGAGGTTCATTGTATTATCACATGAATGATATTATCAGTGATGTTGTCAGTGATATCATTTGAGTTGTCTTCAGTGATGTCATCAGTGATGTCACTGACCATGTCATGAATTATGTAATATGTGACATCATCAGCAGTGGATTGCGGGTGCGCGATATATAGTTAGTGCAACTAACTATATATGGAATTTCAATGGTTTTGTGTGAGTAAAATAAGGTTTTGTAAATGCTAATTCCTAACTATATATGGTCTATAACCTATGGTTTTTTCAGTGAATATATATATGTATATATATATATTACCTACTGGCGGTCGCCAGTAGGTAGTTATAGTTAGGATTTTTTTCAATGCAAAATCTCGAAATTCTATTTGGAATAACTTTGGCGCTGGTTGACGAATCTGCCTGAAAATTTCCTCAAAATGGCCTTGTCGAGCTCCGGTCCTTCCCTGAAAGTTTGGGAGGATGCGTCAAGTGGGGGCCGAGATAAAAGGGGGGTCTCAAAACGCGTTTTCCCCATGTTAATTTCCATAGGGCGGTCAACCTCACTTTTAGCCCGAACGGCTGAATGGATTTCCACCAAACTTGGCAAAATTGTAGGGACTGGTAGCCCGATGTGCCTTTGCTATGTCTCAAGATATGTGCTCCAGTGGATTTTGAGTAATTTAGGTTCAAAAAAATATATATATCTATAGGCACGCCCCGGTACGCGCACCGGGCATGCTACGCGACTTGCGCATGGAAAGCTGATTGGCTCACGGGTGTCTGTAAACATTCGAAACAGTCCGGAGCGGCCGACATCTTGTGTCTCGGTAGGATAGAGACACAAGAGGTGGCATAAAAAAAGGGGGAAATGACTATAAGGGGGCAGGGTAGACCCCCCTGACCCCCTAGGTTTGATGTGGGGGCTATAATAGGGTCCCGTGGGGCATTAAACAACAAAAAAAAATTCGATTTGCGCGGGGGGAGCGCCCGGTACGCGCTCCGGGAAGCGGACCGGGGAGCGAAGCATGGGGAAAATCCAGGGCCTTATTTATGAAGGCCTTGCGACAGTTTTGCGCCGCCAGTGCGACACTTTTTGTGACGCACCAGCGGTGTAAAAAATGCGCCTCGTTGCGCCATATTTAAAAAGTGACGCATCTAGGTAGATGCGTCACTTTTTAAACCCCTGCGCCACATTATACCTGCGTCAGGTATAATGTATGCAGAGGGGGCGTTCCCCCGCAAAAAGCCTCGTAATAGTGATGCAGTGAAATCTATGAGATTTCACTGCCTCACTTTTAGGACGCTGTTGCGTCAAAATCTTGCGCCTGCCTCACAGCAGGCATAAGACTGACGCAAGCCCTTTCACATGGGGCTTTCCCCATGTGAAAGGACGCATTACTGGAGTTGCGTCACTTTTGTGACACACTCCAGCAATGCGCCACTTTTGCGCTTACAGATACATCAGAAATACTGACGTATCTGTAACTCCTTGTGACATGATTCGTCATACATTAAATATGATGCATCAGGAATGTCGTAAGGAGTGCGCACTGAAAAGTGATGCATCGCTGTTTTCACGCAGCGATGCGTCACTTTTCATAAATGAGGCCCCCAGTTTATTCACTGTGTCACCTCTACGACCCTTTCTTGCGTCAATACGTCCCTTTTGCATACATTACACCTGACGTAGGAATAATGTGGCGCAGGGGCTTACAAAGTGACGCAACTACCTTGATGCGTCACTTTGTAAATATGACTGAATAAGGTGCATTTTTTACAGCACTGGTGCATCACAAAAAGTGACGCTCGGGTGGCGTTAAAGTGACGCATGGCCTCATAAATGAGTCTTTCAGTCTTCTACTCATGCGTCATATTACATTTATGACGTATTATGTTGGAAGTTCAGACGTATCTGTAAGCGCAAAAGTGATGCATTGCTGGAGTGTGTCACAAAAATGAAGCAACTCCAGCAATGCATCCTTTCACATGGGGCCAAGCCCCATGTGAAAGGGCCTGCACGCCTGCTGTGAAACAGGCGTAATAATTGGAAGCAACAGCGTTATAAAAGTGACGCAGTGATATCTCATAGATTTCACTGCGTCACCTCTACGACCCTTTCTTGCGTCAATATGTCCCTTTTGCATACATTACACCTGATGTAGGTATAATGTGGCACAGGGGCTAACAAAGTGACACATCTACCTAGATGCGTCAGTTTGTAAATATGACTGAATAAGGTGCATTATTTACAGCACTGGTGCATCACAAAAAGTGATGCACCGGTGGCGTTAAAGTGACGCATGGCCTCATAAATGAGGCCTTTAGTCTTCTACTCACACATCATATTACATTTATGACATATTATGTTGGAAGTTCTTACAGATACGTCAGTATTTCAGACGTATCTGTAAGTGCAAAAGTGATGTATTGCTGGAGTGTGTCTCAAAAATGATGCAACTCCAGGAATGCATCCTTTCACATGAGGCCAGGCGCCATGTGAAAGGGCCTGCACGTCTGCTGTGAAACAGGCGTAATATTTGGACGCAACAGCGTCATAAAAGTGACGCAGTGATATCTCATAGATTTCACTGCATCACCTCTACGACCCTTTCTTGCATAAATACGTCCCTTTTGCATACATTACACCTGACGTTGGAATAATGTGGCGCAGGGGCTTACAAAGTGACGCATCTACATAGATGCGCCACTTTGTAAATATGACTGAATAAGGTGCATTTTTTACTGTACTGATGCGTCACAAAAAGTGACGCTCTGGTGGCGTTAAAGTGACGCATGGCTTCATAAATGAGGCCTTCAGTCTTCAACTCCAGCAATGCATCTTTTCTTACCCTTCCACACCCCCGTTCCTTTTCAACATTTTCTTTGAATATCCACATTCCCCATATTCACTCTTCTTCTCCTTACTTTCCTTCCCAACACTCACCTTCTTTCAGTCCCCCTACTTCACTTCCTTTCTCCTCTCATACCTTTCTGTTTTTTCTTACTCATTTTCCTTTCCATTATCAATGCACTCCATTTCACTTACTCTTTTTCATTTTTTTAAGAATATAGCTCTGTGATGAGAATTGGAGGTAGTTCTGAAAATAACTTTTTTTTCTTCTTTTTTTTAAGAACAGAAACAAAAACAGGGAATGGAAACTGCTCAACAGGAGCAAAAAAACAAAAAAATGTAGGGCTTGGAATGGCAGTGATGGTCTTCAATGCTCGAACCATGAGCAGGACACTTTGCTCCCCATAGGTAAGGAGTTGATCGCAGTATCTGCATTTCAGGACAGCACTGTTGAAAGCAGGTTGAATATTTAGCACGAGCTCCTGCGATCGCCCCCTCCCAGAAGTAGTTGCTCCTCCGGTGGATGTAGAGGCCCCATCACTGGGAACCTCTTGTGCCAGTGCCCTGACACTTTCCCGGGCAAAATTCTGGGAGTGCCTCCTCTCCACATGCCGTATCATTGTAAAGTTTCCAAAAGAATATTTCTTTTTGGGGTCACCCCGTGACAGGACATGTTTGCAGATCCTGCACTCTACTTTTGGAGCATTCACCTTTTTCTGGTTAGGTGGTATTTTAAAAAATTTCCAAATGAAATGCTCCTTCACCTTTGGCTGAGGAGGCTCTTCATCGATGAATTCAGGCTCATCGTCACTGCTGGATTCTCTGGCAGCCATGGTAAACCAAGAAAGATCCAAGAGCAAAAAACAGGTCTTTCAGTCACAAAAGTGAAAGAAGAAGTGAAGGAAATGGGTGGGGATTTCATTCTTTGTAAAAAGAACTGTTAGCAACCAATGAAAAGTGTTATTTTAAGGTCACAAGACTTGACGTGCTGCGCGCACCGGAGCGCTTCCGGGTGCACATACGCAGCGCGAACGTAGGTGCTTCCGGGGCGCATACGCGGCGCGAACGTAGGCGCTTCCGGGGGCGCTTACGCGGCGCGCCGAAGTGACGTTTTGATAGTTTCATGGAAATGCAAAATCATTTTCATTTCCTTATTAAAAAAAACTGCTTTTACATGTATGGTACTAAATGTCTTGCGTTATTATTTACTTTTCATTCATATTTTTTTTCATGAACGAAAGTAGCGCTCTGGGTGCGCTTTCCGGAGAGCTTACCGGAGCGCACACCCAGAGCGCCCCAGGAAAAAATAATGAAAAAAAAAAATAATAATAATAGTAATAATCAATACTTACACAAAACAGCAAATTAAAAAAAAAAAATCATAGGTTAGAAACTCGATATAGAAAGGAATTAGCATTTAAAAAACCTATGAAATTCACTGAAAAAACCATAGGTTTCACACCAGTTATAGTTAGGAATGAGAATTTAAAAAACCTATTAAATTCACAGAAAAAACCATAGGTTTCACACCAGTTATAGTTAGCTGGAAATTTTACTCACATAAAACCATTGAAATTCCCACGTTATAGTTAGTTGGACTCACTATAACTTGTGTGCCTACAATGCACTGCTGATGACGTCACATATTACATCACTCATGACATGGTCAGTGACATCACTCATGACATCACTGATGACACCATCCGTGTGACAGAGTGACAGACCTCCTTTCAGTGTAATGTAAGCCTTGAAACACATATTCAAAAATAGAAATTAACATTTTAAAAAAAATTGAGATACCCATACCAGTTACAACAAACAATTCAGTAATTCCACCATCTATATACACATCCACTCATTCACCAACAGTTCTATATAGTCACTCATACATATACTCACTCATTATATGTAGTGCTACACCTATACATTCTGTTACACACAGACAGTCATCCAAAAGTTACTCACACACATATTCACACATGCAAAAAAACTATTGAACATCCATTTATTTGCATATACAGCTATACACACACTACCACTTTACTTCTAAGGAAACTTACACATACTTACTCTCTTAAACAATCACTTATAGAAACACATACTTATTTAAACAGGAACTCTTACAATCTCTCACTCTCACATATACTCACTTATATATATCAATACTCACATATACTAGATTAAAACAAATGTCGTTACTAAAAAAGACAATAGTGAGACAGTCGTTTACTCACTAACATACACATATACACACCCATCCATCCATACAGTCTGTACATATGCTGTCTTCAAAACACATACAAACAGTGAGTCAGTCACCAACCCATGCAACCACTTATACACAAAGTGAAACACTGATACATACATTTCAATATTTAAAAGTTACTTGCTAATATATGTATTCACTAAGATACACTTAATAAGGCAGTCATTTGAGATGTCATCAGTGATGTCATCAGTGATGTCACTGACCATGTCATGAATGATGTAATATGTGACATGATCAGCAGTGGATTGCGGGTGCGCGATATATAGTTAGTGCAACTAACTATATATGCGAATTTCAATGGTTTTGTGTGAGTAAAATAAGGTTTTGTAAATGCTAATTCCTAACTATATATGGTCTATAACCTATGGTTTTTTCAGTGAATTTTCAAGGTTTTGTAAATGCTAATTCCTAACTATATATGGTATATAACCTATGGTTTTTTCAGTGAATTTCAATGTTTTTTTAATAGCAAATATCAAAAGCTGTAACATGTATTCTTCTTTTAAAGGAAAAATATATTTTATATGTATTTAATATAATTTTTTTATGTATATACATTTTTTGAGGGAACGAATTTATCAACTATCATGCTGAAGAAGAGTGTGGGGAAAAAAAACAAAGAGGAGGACTAAGAGGAAAGAACAATCAGTTCAAAAATACAATTGCTTTAAAGCATGAAGTGCTTTTCCACACATTTACATTTAAATAACCCATATTAGAACATACAAAATATCTACAGAGGAGACGATGGACATTGAATTTTAGACTCTTCATTGGTACCTACATGTTGGAACTTACATCACCCACACAACACAACAGCTCTATTCAGAGCTACCCTACCTCAAAGCACTCTAAAATATTACTTTACTATTTCCCTTGGTTTTCCCCTTGTTACGCTTTCCGGAACGCTACCCGGTGCGCGGACCGGGCGCTAACCGTGCAAATTTTTTTTTTTTTTTTACATATATGGGCCTCCTCAGCCACCCTCAGAAAACCTAGGGGGTCAGGATATGTCTCCCGTGCCCCCTTATACCCATTCCCAACATTGTTTATCCTCCATATTGTGACTAAATTCATCAGAAACACAAGATGGCGGACTCCCGTTACGCTACCGGTGAGCTACCCGGTTCGCGTACCGGGTAGCGCTTCCACTGCGAAAAATTGAAAACAAATGTATTTGATTTTTTTGCCCCGCGGGGCCCTTTAATAGCCCCCACATCAATCCTAGGGGGTCAGGAGGGGTCTACCTTGCCCCTTTCATTCATTTCCCCCTTCGTTTATTTCCACCTCTTGTCTCTCGATCCTACCGAGAGACAAGATGGCGGCCGCTCCGGACTGTTTAGAATGCTGAGAGTCACCGGAGAGCCAATCCGCTTCTCCTCGCGAAGTTCCGTTACGCGTCTGGTACGCGAACCGGGGCGCTAACCGGGACGCTGTCACAGATATATATATTTTTTTGAAAGTTAATTTCTCAAAATCCACTGGAGCACATATCTTGAGACCTAGCAAAGGCACATCGGGCAAACAGTCTCTACAATTTTGCCAAGTTTCATAGAAATCCATTCAGCCGTTCGAGCTAAAAGTGAGTCCAACAGCCCTATGGAAAACTCGATGTTAAAAACACGTTTTGGGACCCCCCTTTTTTCTCGGCCCCCGCTTGACGAAACCCCCCCAAACTTTCAAGGGCGCTCAGAAACAAAATGTGCCATTTTCCTGAAAATTTCAGCCAATTCCGTCCATCAACGCCAAAGTTATTCAACATAGAATTTTCAGAAATCCCTATTCAAAAAAATCCTAACTATATATACCTACTGTCATCAGCTGCTTTAATCAGAGCTGTCTCGGTCCCATGACACTGGCGGAACCCAAACTGAGTTTCGTCCAGTAGCTGGTGTTGTTCCAAAAACGCGGAGAGTTGTTTATTCATAGCTTTTTCAGCTATTTTGGCCAGGACCGGTATGTTGGCTATAGGTCGGTAGCTTTTGGGTTCGTCCTTATCCAAATGTGCTTTCTTTAACAGAGGTTTTATAATGGGTTTTTTAAACTTTCACGGTAGATACCTGTTTTAAACATGGCATTGCATATAGAGGTTATGGCCAGGGTAATTTCCTCTAAGACTGGCACTAGAACTTTGAAAGGACAGGGATCAAGTGCTGACCCTGATCTGATGGTAATAATTATATCCATAGCCTGAGCTTCTGAAATTTCAACAAATTGAGTGAGCGTGGGACCAGCCTGTGTATTGAGTGTGCTCTCAGAAGATTTTTTAGTTTTGGTGGCAAATGCAGCATATATGTCATTAACTTTGCTAAAAAAAAAATTGCCCAATGTGTCACAAAGAAGTTGCGAGGGGGGTGGGGTCAAGTTGGGGGAGTGACCGGCTAGTTGTTTTGCAGTCTCATACAAGATTTTATGAGAGTTTTTTGCGGTTTCAATTTTATGACTAAAAAATGATTTCTTGGCTACGTCAATCATTTGTTTGTATTTGGCCACCGTTTCCTTATATTTGGTTTTGGCATCTTCGGCATAATCTTTCCGCCAAAGCCTTTCTTTCTGCCTGCATCGTTGTTTCTGCTGTCTTAAGGCAGCTGAGTACCAGGGGGCTGAGGGAGTAGATCTGTTCCGGGATATTTGCTTAGTGGGAACCAGCGAGGATGCAGCTGCATCAACCCAGTCATAGAATTGAGAAGTAGCTGTATTTGGGTCCTGTGAAAAGGAAGGCATTGAAGCTACTAAAGAGGTTTTAAAGTTAAGGCTATCTATATCCTTCCATGCCTTGAAAGTTTGATTTGTATTGATGAATTTCGGGGGGACAGCTGATTGATGAGGGTTGAGTGAAGCCATGATGACATAATGGTCTGACCAAGTGACCGGAAAAGTTTGGGTTACAAAGAGGTCATTGGAATTGGAAAATATGCCATCCAGAGTATGGCCCCTATCATGTGTAGGAGATTTAACCATAAGAGATAGACCAAAAGTAGTCATATCCCCAAGGAACATAGCAGTATCCTTGTCTTCTGGGTTATCAAAATGGAAATTAAAATCTCCAAGGACAGTAAAAGAGCTGTCAAGAGCGCATGATTCCAGGATGGATCTTAGCTCAGTGATAAATCCTGTTCTTAATCCCGGAGGACGGTACAGAAGGATCCCTTTGAAGTTGTCAGAGGGGGTCAATTTGACAGAGAATTGCAAAGCTTTGCATGATGGCAAGGGGATGGTGTTGGTTCTAACCGTGAAAGAGTCACGTACAACAAAAGCTATCCCCCCACCTCTCCCTCGCGTTCAATCCAATCTGTGGATAGAAAATCCCTTAGGGACCGCGATGACAATATCTGGGTCAGATGATTTCCATGTTTCTGTCATGAACAGCATATCTAGGTTGTTATCTTCCATTAGGTCAGATATGTCCTGGCGATGCAGTCCCAGAGTCAATTGCCAGCACCTGTATTATAATGTTGCTCGCCTCAGTGGGCGTGGCTGCAGGCATTGCATGCTGGTATTTAAAGTGCGAAGCTGGTATTCCTCAAGTGAGTGACTCACGGGGTGCACCAATAGTAAACAGTAAAAGCCCCAGTGGGTTGAAAACATAGTCCTGGGCTTTGCAGACTGCAATGTGTCGCCCACATCCATGCTCCTTAGGCCCCAAAACACTGTCGGCAATAAGCGGCAGCTGAGGTCCACTCACGCGGCGAGGCTCCATTCGCAACCGGACTTGGCCGCCATTTATCAAAAAACACAGGTTGCCCTCTTGAATGAAGCAGCACAGCCAAAGGATGAAGTATAGCCCTTTATTGCAGATGAAGGCTGCAGCCTGCATACCAACACAATGTCCTCAGAAAATAAACGCCCAACGCGTTTCGTGCTTCCTCCGCACTTGGTCACGGGCAGATTTCTCATATGCACTCCCAGAGTCAATTGCCAGCACCTGTATTATAATGTTGCTCGCCTCAGTGGGCGTGGCTGCAGGCATTGCCTGCTGGTATTTAAAGTGCGAAGCTGGTATTCCTCAAGTGAGTGACTCACGGGGTGCACCAATAGTAAACAGTAAAAGCCCCAGTGGGTTGAAAACATAGTCCTGGGCTTTGCAGACTGCAATGTGTCGCCCACATCCATGCTCCTTAGGCCCCCAAAACGCTGTCGGCAATAAGCGGCAGCTGAGGTCCGCTCACGCGGCGAGGCTCCATTCGCGACCGGACTTGGCCGCCATTTATCAAAAAACACAGGTTGCCCTCTTGAATGAAGCCACACAGCCAAAGGATGAAGTATAGCCCTTTATTGCAGATGAAGGCTGCAGCCTGCATACCAACACGATGTCCTCAGAAAATAAACGCCCAACGCGTTTCGTGCTTCCTCCGCACTTGGTCACGGGCAGATTTCTCATATGCAGTCCCAGAGTCAATTGCCAGCACCTGTATTATAATGTTGCTCGCCTCAGTGGGCGTGGCTGCAGGCATTGCCTGCTGGTATTTAAAGTGCGAAGCTGGTATTCCTCAAGTGAGTGACTCACGGGGTGCACCAATAGTAAACAGTAAAAGCCCCAGTGGGTTGAAAACATAGTCCTGGGCTTTGCAGACTGCAATGTGTCGCCCACATCCATGCTCCTTAGGCCCCCAAAACGCTGTCGGCAATAAGCGGCAGCTGAGGTCCGCTCACGCGGCGAGGCTCCATTCCCGACCGGACTTGGCCGCCATTTATCAAAAAACACAGGTTGCCCTCTTGAATGAAGCCGCACAGCCAAAGGATGAAGTATAGCCCTTTATTGCAGATGAAGGCTGCAGCCTGCATACCAACACGATGTCCTCAGAAAATAAACGCCCAACGGGTTTCGTGCTTCCTCCGCACTTGGTCACGGGCAGATTTCTCATATGCAGACCCAGAGTCAATTGCCAGCACCTGTATTATAATGTTGCTCGCCTCAGTGGGCGTGGCTGCAGGCATTGCCTGCTGGTATTTAAAGTGCGAAGCTGGTATTCCTCAAGTGAGTGACTCCTGGGGTGCACCAATAGTAAACAGTAAAAGCCCCAGTGGGTTGAAAACATAGTCCTGGGCTTTGCAGACTGCAATGTGTCGCCCACATCCATGCTCCTTGGGCCCCCAAAACGCTGTCGGCAATAAGCGGCAGCTGAGGTCCGCTCACGCGGCGAGGCTCCATTCGCGACCGGACTTGGCCGTCATTTATCAAAAAACACAGGTTGCCCTCTTGAATAAAGCCGCACAGCCAAAGGATGAAGTATAGCCCTTTATTGCAGATGAAGGCTGCAGCCTGCATACCAACACGATGTCCTCAGAAAATAAACGCCCAACGCGTTTCGTGCTTCCTCCGCACTTGGTCACGGGCAGATTTCTCATATGCAGTCCCAGAGTCAGTTGCCAGCACCTGTATTATAATGTTGCTCGCCTCAGTGGGCGTGGCTGCAGGCATTGCCTGCTGGTATTTAAAGTGCAAAGCTGGTATTCCTCAAGTGAGTGACTCACGGGGTGCACCAATAGTAAACAGTAAAAGCCCCAGTGGGTTGAAAACATAGTCCTGGGCTTTGCAGACTGCAATGTGTCGCCCACATCCATGCTCCTTAGGCCCCCAAAACGCTGTCGGCAATAAGCGGCAGCTGAGGTCCGCTCATGCGGCGAGGCTCCATTCGCGACCAGACTTGGCCGCCATTTATCAAAAAACACAGGTTGCCCTCTTGAATGAAGCAGCACAGCCAAGGGATGAAGTATAGCCCTTTATTGCAGATGAAGGCTGCAGCCTGCATACCAACACGATGTCCTCAGAAAATAAACGCCCAACGCGTTTTGTGCTTCCTCCGCACTTGGTCACGGGCAGATTTCTCATATGCAGTCCCAGAGTCAATTGCCAGCACCTGTATTATAATGTTGCTCGCCTCAGTGGGCGTGGCTGCAGGCTTTGCCTGCTGGTATTTAAAGTGCAAAGCTGGTATTCCTCAAGTGAGTGACTCACGGGGTGCACCAATAGTAAACAGTAAAAGCCCCAGTGGGTTGAAAACATAGTCCTGGGCTTTGCAGTCTGCAATGTGTCGCCCACATCCATGCTCCTTAGGCCCCCAAAACGCTGTCGGCAATAAGCGGCAGCTGAGGTCCGCTCACGCGGCGAGGCTCCATTCGCGACCGGACTTGGCCGCCATTTATCAAAAAACACAGGTTGCCCTCTTGAATGAAGCCGCACAGCCAAAGGATGAAGTATAGCCCTTTATTGCAGATGAAGGCTGCAGCCTGCATACCAACACGATGTCCTCAGAAAATAAACGCCCAACGCGTTTCGTGCTTCCTCCGCACTTGGTCACGGGCAGATTTCTCATATGCAGTCCCAGAGTCAATTGCCAGCACCTGTATTATAATGTTGCTCGCCTCAGTGAGCGTGGCTGCAGGCATTGCCTGCTGGTATTTAAAGTGCGAAGCTGGTATTCCTCAAGTGAGTGACTCACGGGGTGCACCAATAGTAAACAGTAAAAGCCCCAGTGGGTTGAAAACATAGTCCTGGGCTTTGCAGACTGCAATGTGTCGCCCACATCCATGCTCCTTGGGCCCCCAAAACGCTGTCGGCAATAAGCGGCAGCTGAGGTCCGCTCACGCGGCGAGGCTCCATTCGCGACCGGACTTGGCCGCCATTTATCACAAAACACAGGTTGCCCTCTTGAATAAAGCCGCACAGCCAAAGGATGAAGTATAGCCCTTTATTGCAGATGAAGGCTGCAGCCTGCATACCAACACGATGTCCTCAGAAAATAAACGCCCAACGCGTTTCGTGCTTCCTCCGCACTTGGTCACGGGCAGATTTCTCATATGCAGTCCCAGAGTCAGTTGCCAGCACCTGTATTATAATGTTGCTCGCCTCAGTGGGCGTGGCTGCAGGCATTGCCTGCTGGTATTTAAAGTGCGAAGCTGCTATTCCTCAAGTGAGTGACTCACGGGGTGCACCAATAGTAAACAGTAAAAGCCCCAGTGGGTTGAAAACATAGTCCTGGGCTTTGCAGACTGCAATGTGTCGCCCACATCCATGCTCCTTAGGCCCCCAAAACGCTGTCGGCAATAAGCGGCAGCTGAGGTCCGCTCATGCGGCGAGGCTTCATTCGCGACCAGACTTGGCCGCCATTTATCAAAAAACACAGGTTGCCCTCTTGAATGAAGCAGCACAGCCAAAGGATGAAGTATAGCCCTTTATTGCAGATGAAGGCTGCAGCCTGCATACCAACACGATGTCCTCAGAAAATAAACGCCCAACGCGTTTCGTGCTTCCTCCGCACTCGGTCACGGGCAGATTTCTCATATGCAGTCCCAGAGTCAATTGCCAGCACCTGTATTATAATGTTGCTCGCCTCAGTGGGCGTGGCTGCAGGCATTGCCTGCTGGTATTTAAAGTGCAAAGCTGGTATTCCTCAAGTGAGTGACTCACGGGGTGCACCAATAGTAAACAGTAAAAGCCCCAGTGGGTTGAAAACATAGTCCTGGGCTTTGCAGACTGCAATGTGTCGCCCACATCCATGCTCCTTAGGCCCCCAAAACGCTGTCGGCAATAAGCGGCAGCTGAGGTCCGCTCACGCGGCGAGGCTCCATTCGCGACCGGACTTGGCCGCCATTTATCAAAAAGACAGGTTGCCCTCTTGAATGAAGCCGCACAGCCAAAGGATGAAGTATAGCCCTTTATTGCAGATGAAGGCTGCAGCCTGCATACCAACACGATGTCCTCAGAACATTTCTATGGCAAAATGAAACCCCTCATTTTGTTCCTTTGCAAATTAAATGTTTTAAGTGTTAACACTTTATTCCAATCAAGATGACTTCAGGTGTGCCATACTTTTGTCATAAGTAAGACTGTTAGGGCTCTAGTTGTTCTTCAGAACACTCTGGGACATTCTGTCACTGGGCTATAGTTGGGCTACATCTGGCTGATATTTGGGCTACATTTGTTTTTTTTGTCTCTGGTGGCCATCTTTGGGCTACATTGGGCTACATTGGGCTACATTTGGGCTCTAACATATATATAGCCCAATGTAGCCAATATATATTTTTCAAAGGTAATTTCCGTAAAAACCACTGGAGCATATATCTTGAGACATAGCAAAGGCACATCGGGCTACCAGTCCCTACAATTTTGCCAGGTTTTGTGGAAATCCATTCAGCCGTTCGAGCTAAAAGTGAGTCCAACCGCCCCATGGAAAACTCAATGTTAAAAACACATTTTGGGACCCCCCTTTTTTCTCGACCCCCGCTTGACGAAACCCCCCCAAACTTTCAGGGGACGCTCAGAAACAAAATGTGCCATTGTCCTGAAAATTTCAGCCAATTCCGTCCATCAACACCAAAGTTATTCAACATAGAATTTTCAGAAATCCCTATTCAAAAAAATCCTAACTATATATACCTACTGGCAACCGCCAGTAGGTAATATATATATATACATACAAATATACATATATATATATATATATATTCACTGAAAAAACCATAGGTTAGAGACCATATATAGTTAGCTGGACATTTTATTGACATAAAACCAATGAAATTCCATATATAGTTAGTTGCACTAACTATATATCGCGCACCCGCAATCCACTGCTGATGATGTCACATATTACATCATTCATGACATGGTCAGTGACATCACTGATGACATCACTGATGACTACTCAAATGACATCACTGATGACATCACTGATGACATCTCAAATGACATCACTGATGACATCATCTAGTGTCTGTGTGTTTTTGTAAAGTTTAAATATGTTTTACATATTGAAGAATGAGTGGATGTATGGAAGACTGAGTGTGTGTGTGGCTGGCTGGGAGGTGTGTGACTCTGTGCATATCAATGTGTACTTGTATCAGTTATTGTATAAGAGAGTAAGTATGTGTTAGTATATGTGTGAAAAGTATGGTGTTCTGTGTTTAACTGTATAGATGAGGAAATCGAAGTGTGATTGATTCTTCACAGGACTGACTAGGTGTATGAAAGCATATGATAGTGTTGTAATAATGAGTGACTGTATGTATGAGTGATTGTATGGGTGAATGAGTGAATGTGTGTGTAGACGTAGGAATCAGTGAGTGCGTATGTAGTAACTGGTATTGGTGTGTCATGATGTCATCAGTGATGTCATTTGAGATGTCATCAGTGATGTCATTTGAGATGTCATCAGTGATGTCATCAGTGATGTCACTGAAGTATGGTGTTCTGTGTTTAACTGTATAGATGAGGAAATGGAAGTGTGATTGATTCTTTACAGGACTGACTAGGTGTGTGAGTAACTCCATGGATGAGTGGCAGTGTGTGAGTGTCTGCATAGGTGTATGAGTGCATATGATAGTGTTGTAATAATGAGTGACTGTATGTATGAGTGATTGTATGGGTGAATGAGTGAATGTGTGTGTAGACGTAGGAATCAGTGAGTGCGTATGTAGTAACTGGTATTGGTGTGTCATGATGTCATCGCTGATGTCATTTGAGATGTCATCAGTGATGTCATCAGTGATGTCATTTGAGATGTCATCAGTGATGTCATCAGTGATGTCACTGACCATGTCATGAATGATGTAATATGTGACATCATCAGCAGTGGATTGCGGGTGCGCGATATATAGTTAGTGCAACTAACTATATATGGAATTTCATTGGTTTTATGTCAATAAAATGTCCAGCTAACTATATATGGTCTCTAACCTATGGTTTTTTCAGTGAATTTTCAAGGTTTTGTAAATGCAAATTCCTAACTATATATGGTCTATAACCTATGGTTTTTCAGTGAATTTCATTGGTTTTTTAAAAGCTAATATCTATAGCTGTAAAATATATTCTTTATTACGTGACGTATCACGTAGCCACGTGAGACGCCTCATGACGCGTCGCATAACCGTGACGTATCGGTTCTGCAGCGCAAACAAAACCCGTAACGTAAGCGTGCCGGAGCACGCTTACAGATATATATATTTTTTTTAACCTTAATTAGACAAAATCCACATGTGCACATATCTTGAGGCCTTGCAAAGGCACATCAAACAAACAGTCCCTACAATTTTGCCAAGTTTGCTGGAAATCTATTCCCTTAATTTTTTTTTTACTGTTTCTCTTGGTTTTCCCCTTGTTACGCTTACCGGGACGCTACCCGGTACGCGAACCGGACGCTCCAAAAACACAAGATGGCGGACTCCCGTTACGCTGCCGGTTAGCTGCCCGGTTCGCGTACCGGGAAGCGCCTCTACCGCGAAAAATCGCGGGGGACTTTAATATCCCCCTCATCAATCCTAGGGGGTCAGGAGGGGTTTACCTTGCCCCCTTTCCTTCATTTCCCCCTTCTTTTTTCACCACATCTTGTCTCTCGAACCTACCGAGAGACAAGATGGCGGCCGCTCCGGACTGTTTACAATGTTGACAGCTACGCTGCCGGTTAGCTGCCCGGTTAGCTGCCCGGTGAGCTGCCCGGTTCGCGTACCGGGACGCGCCTCTACGGCGTAAAATCGCAAAATTTTTTGCCCCGCGGGGCACTTTAATATCCCCCTCATCAATCCTAGGGGGTCAGGAGTGGTCTACCTTGCCCCCTTTCCTTCATTTCCCCCTTCGTTTTTCACCACATCTTGTCTCTCGATCGTACCGAGAGACAAGATGGCGGCCGCTCCGGTTTGTTTAGAATGTTGACAGACACCGGAGAGCCAATCAGATTCGCTTCGCGAAGTTCCGTTACGCGTCTGGTACGCGAACCGGGGCGCTAACCGGAGCGCTGTCACAGATATATATTTTTTTAAACGTTAATTTCTCAAAATCCACTGGAGCACATATATTGAGACATAGCAAAGGCACGTCGGGCAAACCATATCTACAATTTTGCCAAGTTTCATGTAAATCTATTCAGCCGTTCGAGCTAAAAGTGAGTCCAACCGCCCTATGGAAAAATGAATGGGAAAAACGCGTTTTGGGACCCCCCTTTGTTCTCGGCCCCCCCCTGACGAAACCCCACCAAATTTTTAGGGGCTGCTCAGAAAAAAAATGTGCCATTTTCCTGAAAATTTCAGCCAATTCCGTCCACAAACGCCAAAGTTATTAGACATAGAATTTTCAGAAATCCCATAGAGAAAAAATCCTAACTATATATACCCACTGGCTATCGCCAGTAGGTAATATACATATATAAACATATGTAATCTGCATATCTATATAAATATAAATGCATGCATACATATACATATATGCATACATATGCATGTTATTTACATGAAAGTTTTAAAAACACTAATAAAAGCAAAGCTAAAAAGCCACCTCATTACAAACAGAATGGCTTTAACTTAAACGAGGGCGAGATCTATTGCATTTTCAATGCTTGTTTACTTTGGTTCTATCAAGAAGGCATTCAGATGTGTCACACATTTGCCATAAATTCTGAATGTTAGCACTCTAGTTGCTCATTAGATCACTGTAGTAAAGCTAGTGCTCACCAGGGAAGTCTGCTGCTAATCATGGTTTGCAGCCATTTTCCCGCATTTTTTATCCCGCAGACTTTCAGTCCGCATACCATTATCCCGAAAGGTCATTGAGCTCGCATACCATTATCCCGCATTTTTTCAAAACGCATGTGCATTTATCGCGCATGCCTTTACAAAGAATTACGTTTTAAAGGCATGTATGGTAAATGCATTTGCGTTGTGAAAACCACGATGACGAGAGAGGTAAGTGAGTTTGTGTTAATTTTTTCGTGGGTTAGTGATTGTGTAGTGTAGTGTAGTGTTGTGTAGTGTAGTGTTGTGTTAGTGTAGTGTAGAGTTGTGGTGGTTGTTTAGTGTAGGGTCATGCTGGGGGTAGTGTTTTAGGGTTTAGGGTTGTGTTGTAGTGTTTGCGTAGTGTAAGGTCATGCTGGGGGTAGTGTTTTAGGGTTCAGGGTAGTGTTGTAGTGTTTGCGTAGTGTAGGGTCATGCTGGGGGTAGTGTTTTAGGGTTTAGGGTTGTGTTGTAGTGTTTGCGTAGTGTAGGGTCATGCTGGGCGTAGTGTTTTAGGGTTTAGGATAGTGTTGTAGTGTTTGCGTAGTGTAGGGTCATGCTGGGGGTAGTGTTTTAGGGTTTTGGGTAGTGTTGTAGTGTTTGCGTAGTGAAGGGTCATGCTGGGGTGTAGTATTTTAGGGTTTAGGGTAGTGTTGTAGTGTTTGCGTAGTGTAGGGTCATGCTGGGGGTAGTGTTTTAGGGTTTTGGGTAGTGTTGTAGTGTTTGCGTAGTGTAGGGTCATGCTGGGGTGTAGTGTTTTAGGGTTTTGGGTAGTGTTGTAGTGTTTGCGTAGTGTAGGGTCATGCTGGGGGTAGTGTTTTAGGGTTTTGGGTAGTGTTGTAGTGTTTGCGTAGTGTAGGGTCATGCTGGGGGTAGTGTTTTAGGGTTTTGGGTAGTGTTGTAGTGTTTGCGTAGTGTAGGGTCATGCTGGGGGGTAGTGTTTTAGGGTTTTGGGTAGTGTTGTAGTGTTTGCGTAGTGTAGGGTCATGCTGGGGGTAGTGTTTTAGGGTTTTGGGTAGTGTTGTAGTGTTTGCGTAGTGTAGGGTCATGCTGGGGGTAGTGTTTTAGGGTTTAGGGTAGTGTTGTAGTGTTTGCGTAGTGTAGGGTCATGCTGGGGGTAGTGTTTTAGGGTTTAGGGTAGTGTTGTAGTGTTTGCGTAGTGTAGGGTCATGCTGGGGGTAGTGTTTTAGGGTTTAGGGTAGTGTTGTAGTGTTTGCGTAGTGTAGGGTCATGCTGGGGTGTAGTGTTTTAGGGTTTTGGGTAGTGTTGTAGTGTTTGCGTAGTGTAGGGTCATGCTGGGGGTAGTGTTTTAGGGTTTAGGGTAGTGTTGTAGTGTTTGCGTAGTGTAGGGTCATGCTGGGGTGTAGTGTTTTAGGGTTTTGGGTAGTGTTGTAGTGTTTGCGTAGTGTAGGGTCATGCTGGGGGTAGTGTTTTAGGGTTTTGGGTAGTGTTGTAGTGTTTGCGTAGTGTAGGGTGATGCTGGGGGGTAGTGTTTTAGGGTTTTGGGTAGTGTTGTAGTGTTTGCGTAGTGTAGGGTGATGCTGAGGGTAGTGTTTTAGGGTTTAGGGTAGTGTTGTAGTGTTTGCGTAGTGTAGGGTCATGCTGGGGGTCGTGTTTTAGGGTTTAGGGTAGTGTTGTAGTGTTTGCGTAGTGTAGGGTCATGCTGGGGGTAGTGTTTTAGGGTTTAGGGTAGTGTTGTTGTGTTTGCGTAGTGTAGGGTCATGCTGGGGGTAGTGTTTTAGGGTTTAGGGTAGTGTTGTAGTGTTTGCGTAGTGTAGGGTCATGCTGGGGGTAGTGTTTTAGGGTTTAGGGTAGTGTTGTAGTGTTTGCGTAGTGTAGGGTCATGCTGGTGTGTAGTGTTTTAGGGTTTTGGGTAGTGTTGTAGTGTTTGCGTAGTGTAGGGTCATGCTGGGGGTAGTGTTTTAGGGTTTAGGGTAGTGTTGTAGTGTTTGCGTAGTGTAGGGTCATGCTGGGGTGTAGTGTTTTAGGGTTTTGGGTAGTGTTGTAGTGTTTGCGTAGTGTAGGGTCATGCTGGGGGTAGTGTTTTAGGATTTAGGTTAGTGTTGTAGTGTTTGCGTAGTGTAGGGTCATGCTGGGGGTAGTGTTTTAGGGTTTAGGGTTGTGTTGTAGTGTTTGCGTAGTGTAGGGTCATGCTGGGGGTAGTGTTTTAGGGTTTAGGGTTGTGTTGTAGTGTTTGCGTAGTGTAGGGTCATGCTGGGGGTAGTGTTTTAGGGTTTAGGGTAGTGTTGTAGTGTTTGCGTAGTGTAGGGTCATGCTGGGGTGTAGTGTTTTAGGGTTTTGGGTAGTGTTGTAGTGTTTGCGTAGTGTAGGGTCATGCTGGGGGTAGTGTTTTAGGGTTTAGGGTAGTGTTGTAGTGTTTGTGTAGTGTAGGGTCATGCTGGGGGTAGTGTTTTAGGGTTTAGGGTAGTGTTGTAGTGTTTGTGTAGTGTAGGGTCATGCTGGGGGTAGTGTTTTAGGGTTTAGGGTAGTGTTGTAGTGTTTGTGTAGTGTAGGGTCATGCTGGGGGTAGTGTTTTAGGGTTTAGGGTAGTGTTGTAGTGTTTGTGTAGTGTAGGGTCATGCTGGGGGTAGTGTTTTAGGGTTTAGGGTAGTGTTGTAGTGTTTGTGTAGTGTAGGGTCATGCTGGGGGTAGTGTTTTAGGGTTTAGGGTAGTGTTGTACTGCTTGTGTAGTGTAGGGTCATGCTGGGGGTAGTGTTTTAGGGTTTAGGGTAGTTTAGTTGTTTAGTGTATGCTAAAGGCATATTCGTTCGAAAAGTTTTCGTTATTTTAATTTGCGGCCTAATAGTACATGCTGGATTTTTTTTGCGGACTGATGGTATGCGGGATTTCGTCATATATTCGCTAATCATACTTTCTATGGCAAAATAAACCCCCTCATTTTGTTCCTTTTTAAATTAAATGTTTTAAGAGTTACCACTTTATTCCAATCAAGATGGCTTCAGGTGTGCCATACCTTTGTAATAAGTAGGACTGTTAGCACTCTAGTTGTTCTTTAGAACACTCTGGGACAATCTGTCATTGGGCTATAGTTGGGCTACATCTGGCTGATATTTGGGCTACATTTGTTTTTTTTTGTCTCTGGCGGCCATCTTTGGGCTGCATTGGGCTACATTGGGCTACATTGGGCTACATTTGGGCTCCAACATATATATAGCCCAATGTAGCCCAATATATATTTTTCAAAGTAAATTTTCATAAAAACCACTGGAGCCTATATCTTGAGACATAGCAAAGGCACATCAGGCTACCAGTCCCTACAATTTTGCCAAGTTTGGTGTAAATCCATTCAGCCGTTCAGGCTAAAAGTGAGGCCAACCGCCCTATGGAAAATTGCATGGGAAAAACACGTTTTGGGACCCCCCTTTTTTCTCGGCCCCCCCTTGACGAAACCCCCCCAAATTTTCAGGGGCTGCTCAGAAACAAAATGTTCCATTTTCCTGAAAATTTCAGCCAATTCTGTCCTCATAAGCCAAAGTTATTCGACATAGAATTTTCAAAAATCCCATAGGAAAAAAATCCTAACTATATATACCTACTGGCTATCGCCAGTAGGTAATATATATATATATATATATATATATATATATATATATATATATATATATATATATATATATATATATATATATGTATATTACCTACTGGCGGTCGCCAGTAGGTATATATAGTTAGGATTTTTTCCCTATGGGATTTCTGAAAATTCTATGTCTAATAACTTTGGCGTTTGTGGACAGAATCGGCTGAAATTTTCAGGAAAATGGCACATTTTGTTTCTGAGCAGCTCCTGGAAATTTGGGGGGGGTTCGTCAAGGGGGGGCCGAGAAAAAAGGGGGGTCCCATGTTAATTTCCATAGGGCGGTTGGACTCACTTTTAGCCCGAACGGCTGAATGGATTTTCACGAAACTTGGCAAAATTGTAGGGACTGTTAGCCCGATGTGCCTTTGCTAGGTCTCAATATATGTGCTTCAGTGGATTTTGAGAAATTAACGTTTAAATCAAGATATATATCTGTAACAGCGCTCCGGGCAGCGATCCGGTTAGCGAACCTTTCGCGTATCGGAACTTTGCGATGCGAAGCTGATTGGCCCTCCGGTGTCTGTCAACATTCTAAACAGTCCGGAGCGGCCGCCATCTTGTCTCTCGGTAGGATCGAGAGACAAGAGGAGGCCAAAACAAAGGGGGAAATTACCATAAGGGGGCATAGTAGATCCTCGTTGACCCCCTAAGTTTTATGTGGAGGTTTTAACCGCATGCGCGCTAGCGGAATTCCGCTAGCGCGCTGGGTTTTTCAAAATCGCACTTTGCGTGACGAGCTGGGCTCGTCATCAGTGTGCGAGCGGGCTACACCATGACGAGCCCAGCTCGTCATGAGTGTCGAAGGGGTTAAAAGGGCCTAGGAGGGTCCAAAAAAAAAAAAAAATTTTTTTTTTGCGTGGTAAGCGCCAAGTTCGCGAACCGGAAAGCGTTCTGGGCAGCGAACTTTATGGATAAAAGAATGAAAGACTTTTCTAATACTGTATGTTAATTATTTGTTGGTTTTGTTGATTATTTTTTAATTTTTTTATTTTTTAAGCAATTATTTATTATTGTGATTGTGTTTCAAAATTTAATAACATTTCTAACATTTAACTAGTTTATGAATTACATATAAAAATGATTAAAGACTCAAACAATTTTTTAATATTACATACAATTTTATTTTTCGGATTGTTTTTCAAAATTTAATACAACGTCTAGCATTTCACTGTCTGATATGTGTTCTTGTTCAGTGAACATAAGTTCCAACATTTGACCGTCATCATAATGCAGTAAATGATCCACAGATTCTACACATTGAACTAATTCATGGTCCCGTGATTCATCCATGAAATTTGAGTCATCATTGTCCTCAATAACTTTTTCTGTGTTGTTCTCCAGAACAATTTCGAAGGAAACATTTTGCTCACCTTCCATTTTATTGCTGTAATTTGCATAAAAAATAAATATATCAGTAGAGATAGGGCACTGTTGGGTTTAAGTTCAGACAGGCACTTGTGAGTTTATAACAGAGAAGTAATCTATGGGCACTGTATGGTTTCAGGCGTGAAGTAGTACTATTAAAAAGTGCCTGTGAAGAAGCCTAAGTAAATTCATAATTATACCACAGAAACCTAAATCAGTCCATAATTATAATAAAGAAGCCTTTCTCAATGTCTAACTCTTACAGAGGGATAGTATATAACTATCTGAAAAAGTTTACCATATTTACTTATAGTGCACAATATACTTCAGTTTTAAAAATAACAACTTACCTTTAGAAACAAGTTGATGTTATTAGTGATATTCTAAATGATATATACAACAACAAGTAGTAGTCAAAATGGCTGTGTTTCCTTCTCTTCCTTTATATATATATTCAGGTATATAACCAATCAAATGTCAGGTAATAAAAGTAGAAAATGAAAGTAACATTTTCATTGGTTGTCAATTCCAACACTTCAGATGTGTTTTGTGAAGTAATTTACCTCACGGTACTTAGAGAGGTCTACAGGCTTCATGGCTAAATGGAATTTCAATCAAATTTGTGAAAATGAAAGGGATTGTTATGTAGTATGAGCTAATCTATATTTGGTGAGAGTGACTCTAGTCGTTTTTCTGTAAATTACTTTCCCACCTTTTTTTTGGACCGCTTTCCGGGAAGCGGCCCGGTTCGCGAACCTTAAGCGTCACGGGAGTCCACCATTTTGTGTTTCGGTCGCATTAAGATACAAGATGGAGGACAATTAATGTTTAGAATGGGTAGAAGGGGTCATGGTAGACTTACCTTGACCCTCTAGGTTTTCTGAGGGTGGCTGAGGAGGTTTATATGTGCAGAAAAAAGATTTTTTTTTAAAAATTCCGCGAGGTTAGCTTTCGGTTCGCGAACCGGGTAGCGCCCCGGGGAGCGAATTTTGTGGAAAATTAATGAAAAAAGTTAGAAAAAAATTATAATTGTGAGTGATCAGATGAAGGGTAGCTCTGAGAAGAGCTTTTGGGTTTATGGTACATTTAGGTACTTATAAGTAGGTACCAATGCACAGTCTTAAATTCAGAATGAAAATTCTGTTGCCCTCATCTGAGAAGTGAACTCCATCTCCTCTGTAGATATCTTGCATGTAGTAACGCAAGTTATTGTTGTACAGAGAGCCCATTCCATGGTCTCTCATGAAAGCTGAAACAGATTTGTTTACATGCTTCCCCGCTTTCTCAATTTGTGGACAAAATTGGTTGGACCACCTCCATTTCTGTCTTTGGCATATATTGGAATATACCAAGGCAGTTTGAGGAAAAAGTGCCATTAATTGCTCAAAGGTGTCCTTTAAAAGCATTTCCAGACCTACCCCTGTCAAAGTGCCCAAATCATTACCTCCACAGTGCACAATTAACAGGTCAGGTTTTGGCAAATGCATAAAGGTTTTCACCAATGGTATCAATTGGTGACATTTTAATCCTCTTTGGCCCAACCACTTAATTTCCACATCTTGTAAATTGAGGTTAGGTAAATTTCTGTTTTCAGCATACCTTTGAGCCCAGTGGATGTAACTATGTCCAACAATCCAGACCTTAAACATGGTGGGAGAAGGTTGTTCTGCAGTCAGATGAAGTGTGGTAATGAAAGGGCAGTTGAAACAGTAGGAGTTTGTAAAGAAAAAAAACTGTGGTTTTCAATGCTAATGAATCATTAGCAGTGATTGGTGCATTTCCATTTCTGAAAACAGAAAGTTAGGGTGCATGGATGTGTTCTTTGAAAGATGTAATTTGAATGGTCAAGGAAGAAACATTTAATGAAAGATTGCACTGGATACGCAGGTGCACTGAGAGTTCAGAGTTCAATTGAAACATTGTTGTGTGAATTTGCAAACATGAGAGGTCTTCCAGGAGGTGGTTGCTATGGAAACAAGGCAGACAGGGCAGAGGGGGGAAGGGTTTTGATTTGAAAAAAGTGAGGGAAGAGGTATGATTGGCTAATATGAGAGATATGTGAAATGAATATCTGTATTTCTGTGCTTTCAATAGCTGCAGCCTTTGGAGTGCATCCTTTTTCTTCTGCTGAAGACAATTTGGTGTATTTCTTAGACTGTTTTGAAAACTCAAAAAATATTTGCTAAGGTGAGAAAAAATGTATTTCATTTAGATAGAGAATAGTATGATTTAAGGAGAAAATGATGAAGAAAGCTGTGTTTTTAAAATGTGGTTTTGTCTCTAGTGATATAGTAATAGAATTAGTTTCATAGAGAAATTGTAACTGCATATTTGGTGTAACATTCTGGCATGCAGTAACACAAGTTATTGTGGTACATGGAGCCCATTCCATGGTCTGTTATGTAAGCTGAAACAGACATGTTGCTTTTAAAAACGATTTAAGAAATCAATTACATTTCTGGATATGTACTGCTAGAGCTTCATAGGTTGTTTTGAGCCATATTTATAAGGTATTTGAGTGTCTAAGATGTTATGTTTTCCTTTTAAAATGTAAAGTGTTCCTCATGGGGCAAGTGTCTTGTAAATACGCTCCCACTTGTGCTTGGCAAATTTAGATTTTGATTATGGGAGTTACCTAGCCATGTTAATAGTGTCCCAAAAATGGTGCTAGGGAATTGCAGAAAACACTTTCATGTGTCTCAAGGACATTTTTAGTCATTTCTTCATGAATGCAGGTATACAATTGATTTATATGCTGTGTTTAAAAACGAATTTTGAAATCAATTAAATTTCAGGATATGTACTGTTAGAGCTTCATAGGTTGTTTGGGGTCATATTTAGAAGGCATTTTAGTGTCTTTGATGTTATTTTTCCCTTTTTAAATGGAAAGCGTTCCTCATGGGGCCCTGAGCAGTTCTTAGCCATGTTATTTAATAGGAAGTGGATAACATGGCTAAGAGCATTTGCTGGAAAATGCATGAATATCGCTGACTTTTCTGCGATGTTATGTTTACCTTTTTAAATGGAAAGCGTTCCTCTTGGGGCAAGTGTCTTGTAAATACGCTCCCACTTGCGCTTGGCAAATTTAGATTTTGATTATGGGAGTTACCTAGCCATGTTAATAGTGTCTCAAAAATGGTGCTAGGGCATTCCAGAAAACACTTTCATGTGTCTCAAGGACATTTTTAGTCATTTCTTCATGAATGCAGGTATACAATTGATTTATATGCTGTGTTTAAAAACGAATTTTGAAATCAATTAAATTTCAGGATATGTACTGTTAGAGCTTCATAGGTTGTTTGGGGTCATATTTAGAAGGCATTTTAGTGTCTTTGATGTTATTTTTCCCTTTTTAAATGGAAAGCGTTCCTCATGGGGCCCTGAGCAGTTCTTAGCCATGTTATTTAATAGGAAGTGGATAACATGGCTAAGAGCATTTGCTGGAAAATGCATGAATATCGCTGACTTTTCTGCGATATTCATGTATTGCGGCCGTTTTTTTTCGCATTTGCGAGCAGTTCTTAGCCATGTTATCCAATGGGAGGTGGATAACATGGCTAAGAGCATTTGCTGGATAATGCATGAATATCGTTGACTTTTCAGCGATATTCATGCATTGCGGCTGTTTTTAATCGCATTTGTGATAAACAATTACATTTCTTGATATGTACTTTTAGAGCTTCATAGGTTGTTTGGGGCCATATTTAGAAGGCATTTTAGTGTCTTTGATGTTATGTTTACCTTTTTAAATGGAAAGCGTTCCTCTTGGGGCAAGTGTCTTGTAAATACGCTCCCACTTGCGCTTGGCAAATTTAGATTTTGATTATGGGAGTTACCTAGCCATGTTAATAGTGTCTCAAAAATGGTGCTAGGGCATTCCAGAAAACACTTTCATGTGTCTCAAGGACATTTTTAGTCATTTCTTCATGAATGCAGGTATACAATTGATTTATATGCTGGAAAATGCATGAATATCGCTGACTTTTCTGCGATATTCATGTATTGCGGCCGTTTTTTTTCGCATTTGCGAGCAGTTCTTAGCCATGTTATCCAATGGGAGGTGGATAACATGGCTAAGAGCATTTGCTTCAAAGGTTGTTTGGGGTTATACACCATTTTTGGGAAATTATTAACATGCCTGTCTAACTCCCATAATCAAAATCTAAATTTGCCAACCGCAGGTGGGAGCGTATTTACAATAAATTTGCACCATGAAGAACGTAAAATAGCATACTAGACACTCAAATGCCTTATAAATATGACCCAAAACATCTTATGAAGCACTAGTAGTGCATATTTCCAGAAATGTATTGGTTTTCATTTAATGATTTACTTCATTGGTAGGCCTTCACATGTTTTTTTACCTTGGTTTTTTTCAGTGATAATCTTATCTGCAACCATGTGTTGGCCTCACCTCAAATTAACAAAACAGGTGATGGACTGAATGTGGATCAATGACACACATTCACCCCAGTCTAAAGATCTGGGCCTAAACAAATCTTTAGATAGGCTACATCTTATCGTCATCCTGAATTAATGATTTAAAATATTAGGGAGTGATTTATGAGTGTTGTATGCCTGTTTTGTACCATTGAGTGTCATTTTTGTGATGCAGTGCTGGTGGAAAATATTTGCTATGTTAAATAATTAGTACGGCATTAAGTTTTAGATGACTGTTATTTATTTACTGTTTGGTAATAGTGGTTAATAACATTTTATATTATATTTTTCCACAGATTCAACTGCAGATTCTTTCATAGTTTGTAAAATGCCTTCCAAAAGTAGAATAAGAAAGGCTAGAAAACGTCAAAGACAGCAGGATGATGTTTTATTGCAGCAGTCCTCTTCCCCAAATACTTGTCAAAACACCAAGAAAGGTCCGGGTAAGAGCACGAAATCATTCTTAAGAAATATTTGTAGTAAAAAAAGTTTTGCTCAAAAAAATGTTTCAGTTCACAAAAAGAAAAGTAATTTAAATGGAAAGGAGAGACCCATCACAAATGTTACTGGTAGAGGAAGAGATAACTCTGTGCATGATAGTAGAAGGAAACAACAGTTTAGGGACATTCGAAATCGAATGTTCCGTAATAGGATATTAGTTAATTTATTGAAAAATATTAAAAAGAAAGGCCAACAGAAAGCGGCATTTTATAAGAAGAAGAAAAATGTAGAGAAAATTATTGATCATGCTTTTGAAATTAAGCGAAAGTTGTTTATTTTGGTAATCAATAGAATTAGGAAACTAAGCAAGGTAATTTCTGATTTAAAAACAAAAAGTAGATGGAAGAGAGTAGTAAATCGTACTAACTTTTGTGAAGTTTTTTCCGGAGAATGGATGCATAGTTCAAGTTCTGAGGCATTTTTTAATGAGGAGACTTATTTTCAGGATAATGATTTGGTGCATGCAGTTGACATCAGTGGTCGAGCTTATGAAGTGAAGGATGGTTGTCCAGTTGAAAAAGAACAACTTGTGACAACAGAGACAGAAGAGGCGCTAAGTGATGAGGTTTTAGGAAGACGTCCTAAGGGTCCTGTGTACATTTGGAAGTGTAGTTCTATTTGCAGTGTGCGACAGGTTTCCATCAATTTGCTTTCTGATTTTATACGGACATTTAATAAGAAAAGTTTGAAGCAGAAAATGAAGTTGTTGCAAGATTTAGATTCTTGCAGAGTGAGACAAATGACAGGTTTGCGTGGTCATTCACTGGCTTGTCTTTCCAGGAGAGTATGCCAGAGTGTTTTTCATCATTTCAGGATGCTAGCAGTGCATCATAATAAAGTGAGAAAATTAGTGAGAATGTTGTATTATGCTAAGAGTCCAGCAATTATGCTTAAACAATTATGTGCTGCTCTTTTGCATGGTTCTGAAATAGATGTGAAGAATATTTGTGAAGAAATTGAGTTTTGTTACTTTGGTAGTAAAGATGAGAATGTTCAAATTGACCCTGAAGTAGAGGGTAATGTGGAAGATAATGTACAGGTTTCCAGTACAGATAATTTTCAGAAGGAAATTGCCACGTTTCAGATGAAATCAAGTGAGAGGCCTAATTTCACTTGTGTATGTTGTCGACGCACTTATTATAAGAATCAGACTAAGGTAGTGGATTTATATGCAAAAAGTGAAAGGGAAAATAATAGTGAATGGAAGGATTTTGCCACATACTTGATGGTAGAGAATTATTTTGATTTGGGATCGGATCAACGTGTGTGTACTTATTGTTGTAATAAATTAAACCAAAACCAGATGCCTGCTAGGGCAGTTCATAATAATCTGGAATTGGTTGAGATTCCTTCTGAATTGAAGGATTTAAATACTTATGAATCTATTTTGATTCAAAGTATCCATCCCTTTCAGGCTATTGTAAGAATGGAGCCAAAGACAGGGAAGTTGCCTCCAGCAGATTTACAGAGAGGATTAAAGGGAAGAGTTGTTTATTTGCCTCTAGATTTGAACAAAAACATTAACACAATTGGAATAGAAAAAGTGGAAGAGGAACCTCTGGTTATCTTGGTTAATGGGGTTCCGACAAAGAATAAGAAAATATGGCAAGATTTAGTGGATGTTAGGAAAGTCAAAAAGGCAACAGTGTATTTGAAGAAAAATAATAAGTACTATAAGAATGTATATGTTGCAGAAGAGGAAGTAAGTGATGAAGAGGATAGCGATTTGTGTGCTGGCCAAATTGAGAAAGTAGAGACCTCTAAAAGTGAAGAAATATATGAACATTATAGTGTTCATCCTTTGCATTCCAAGGAAGTCATGGGGAATGCTATTGAGTTGTTTCAAATGAAACAAGCCAAAGGGAGTCCCATTAGTGTTTGGGAGGAAAGTTTGGAAGCTCGGTGTTTCCCACAGCTATTTCCCACAGGTCAAGGAGGAAGATATGATGAGCGACCTCATCAAATTCCTGCGTCTGAATACCGGACTTTACGATTGTATGCAGAAGATCCTAGGTTTCGGCAATGCATTCCCTATTTGTTTCATCTCCTGTTTGAAAGCGATCTGTCTGGACTGTCATATGCAGTGAACCACATCTTAAAAAGTGGTATACAGATGCGAAACATCTCGGCAAGTGACTTTATGCATAAAGTCAATGTCCAAGACAGTATTTTGGATTCTCACTTAATTAATCTCATGGCGTGTCAGCGTGGTACTAATGAGTACTGGTACCGTCGTCATGGTGATTTAAAATGTATGCTGAGGAACTTAGGAACTCCAACATGGTTCCTCACTCCGAGCTGTGCCGAGTATGGCTGGGAAGACTTACTTGAATTTCTACGAGAGGCAAATGGAAATATTGAAAACATTGAATTCAAGACACCTGGAGAACTGTGTTCTTTGGATCCAGTGAATGTATGCAGGTACTTCAATCATAGATTTGAAGCTATGATGTCTTTCATCACAAATAAAAAGAATCCACCTCTTGGAGAGGTGTTGGATTTCTTCTGGAGAAAGGAGTACCAAGCAAGAGGTGCCCCTCATATACATATGTTGTTGTGGATCAAGGATGCACCTAAATTTGGAACAGATCCGGATGAGTTAGTGATGAATTTCATCGAACAGTATTCTACATGTGCTGTTCCAAACGCAACGGAGAAGAAAAGTCTAAGAGAACAAGTTCTACGTTTCCAAAGCCATCGTTGTGGAAAGTACTGTCGTCGTAAATTCAGAAACAAGGACAAGTTCTACACCAAATGTCGTTTCAACTTTCCACGACCGGTGATTTCTAAAGGAAGAGTGAACAGTTTGATGTCTTCGCTGCGACATAATGTGACGAGAAAATCACCCAAGAATACATACAATTTGAAAAGGAACGAAGAGTCCAAGTACATCAATGACTACAACCCAGTGATTTTGTCCATGTGGAATGCTAACATGGATATACAGTTTGTGGCTGACAACTGTATGGCTGTGGCTCGGTATGTGACATCTTACATCACCAAAAAAGAAAAGACCGAACTGAAGGATATGTGGGAGGACATTTCCCATGAAAAGAGCCTCAGCAAGAAGTTGTACAGTTTCAGTCTGAAGATGTTGTCGCATCGAGAAATCGGAGCTTACGAATGTTCTGACCGATTGTCTTCAGCAAGTCTCTATGCCAAATCCAGGAGTCTCGTTTGGGCGAGTCTTGGTCTTGCTGCAACGCGAAATCGAGTTCTAAAACCTGTCCGGGAAATTGAGTATTTGGCAGAAAAGGAACCAAACAGTACCGACATTTTGAAGACCAACATGTTGGATACATATTATCCAAATCGAAGCAGTCACCTTGAGAATGTTTGTCTATATGAGGTTCTCCAAAATTATATATTCAAGAGGAACATCAAAGAAGATATTGAGAAAGGAGTGTATGCTGTAATTGGAAGTGAGGGATGCCTGGTCAAGCAAAGAAAATGCCAATTAGTAAACCATCGAAAATTGAGTGGTGAATCTCCAGAAAAAAAGGAGTTTTTTTATTTAGCACTTTTGCAACTTTTCAAGCCTTGGCGTGCAGAAGAGGAACTGCTTGGAGATTTCCTCTGTTACGAAGACTCTTTCAATGCAGCCAAGGAGTCCATAGAATGTCCTGCTTTTTCTAAATATCAAGAAATGCTAACTTTGGAAATTGAGCAGGAAGCAACGATTGCAGCCGAGATTGCCAGAGACAGTTCTCAGGACAGTCAGAGTTCTGTTTCATTGAGTCAAGATCCACTTGGAGGACCTATTATCGAAAATGAAGCTGCCACTGCTATGAATGAAGTGGAAAGAGCCATGGCACATGCTCAGGAGGATTCAGTTAACTTAGAAGACTTGGAAAAACAACTCAACGTTGAGCAGAGGAAAATATATGATGAAGTTACCAAGGAAATTGAGCACGGATTAAGTCATGAGAAGAACAAGTGCTCATGTACATCGTTGAAGCCTGTCCGACTGTACGTGAGTGGAGAAGCGGGAACTGGAAAAAGTTTCCTCATTAAAGCAATCTCTTGTTATTTGCAGGAAAGGACTGAGTCATCGCTGTCTTGTGTTGTCACCGCTCCTACTGGACTGGCAGCACATAACATTAAAGGTATTACTTTGCATCGTCTACTGATGCTGCCGGTGGAGCATGACAACAAATTACAATACAACAAGTTATCTGGAGATGCTTGCTGTGAAGTTTCAAGAGTCTTGAGGAAAATGAAACTACTTATCATTGACGAAGTAAGCATGGTTTCCAATGTCATGCTTGCTTTTGTGCATTTGAGAATGCAAGAAGTACTTAAAACTGAATATGGTGTGTTATTTGGTGGGAAACACATCATTGTTTTCGGAGATCTTCTGCAGCTGACACCAGTAAAAGGTCAACCTGTGTTCAAAATACTCACGCATGAAGATACCAGGAAGTGCCTAGGGAGCATTGGCAACGTCAATATATGGTTAAACTTCAATTATGCAGAACTGCATCAAAATATGCGTCAGGCAAAGGATGAAGATTACAAGAATATTCTACAAGATATTAGAATTGGAAAAGTGACTGAGCATGGGAAAGAAGCTTTAAATGCACGATTACTGTCAAATTTATATCCCAAACAAGAGATTGTGCCTGAGAATATTTTTCAGAAAATTACTGAGAAGAAATCCGGGATATGTCTCATGCCAACTCTTGCAGAATGTGCCATCTTCAACAACAAAATGTTGAATTTAGAAAAGCAAGAGATTGTGAAACTTGAAGCTATCGACAAATTAGAGCATATGGGATCAACAATTATTTTGTCAGACAATTTGAAATCAAAATTGGATTCATTAGAGAAGACTATATCTAAAACAGCAGGTTTTGAAAAGACTTTGAATGTGTGTTTAAATTGCCGAATTATTTTGAGAAGGAATTTACATGTAGAAAGAGGTCTGGTAAATGGATCAATGGGTAATGTTGTTGATTTTGAGAAATACAGAAATAGAGATGGAATAGAATTTTTAAGAATTAAATTTGATGGCATTGAGGAAGTACAGCAAATTGGTCGTTGTTCTGCTAGGTTTTTGCTTGTTAAAGATTTATATGTTCGCCGTAAACAGTTTCCTGTTTTCTTGGCATATGCGGTGACAATCCATAAATCGCAAGGTTTAAGTGTAGACTGTGCATTGGTGAATATTGGCAGTTCTGTGTTCAAGGAGGGTATGGCATATGTGGCATTGTCACGAGTTAGAACTTTATCGGGATTGTACTTGATTGACTGTGATGTCACAAACATTTGTGCGGATCTAGATTGTGTTAAGGAATACAATAGGTTAAGAAGAGAGTATGCGCCACATTTGCCTCAATATCCTTTGTTTGAGAAACGTGTGGTAGGCCGCAAACGTAGAAATAGCAGTAATAGTAGGGAGGTTGTTGCAAAAAGACTAAAAGTCAATGAACCGAAAATTGTTAGCAGAAAGAAAGTGGATTCTGTTGAAGATGTTGTCGGTTTTCAATTTGAAAACAGTTCTGGTGTCAACTGCTATGCAAATGTAGTGGTTAATGTTCTCTTTTCACTAGAGAGTTTAAAAGAACAGATTCTGTTGAATTCTGAACAAATTTTATGCTGTTTGTTGAATTCTGTTTTCGAGAAATGTAGCACTGATCGAACAAAAGTAGAAAGTGTGTCTGAAGTTCGTTATCTGTTAGATGAATGTTCAGGTCAAACAGACTTCTCTGAAAATAATCAGCAAGATTGTCAGGAGTTTTTAATGTATATGCTTGATATATTGCAAGTTGAGGGTGTAGATGTAGATCACCTGTTTGGGCTTTCTTATCAATGGCAGCATGACTGCGAGAATTGTAGGGTATCAAGTACTACTAGTGTAGACTCAGAAAGATTTATATATTTAACTTTGCCAGACAGTAAATCAGTCTCCTTTAATAAGCTAGTAAATGCAGCGGATCACAACATGGAGTGTAGCCAATGTAAATCTGAAATGATGTCAACATTACTTATACGTAGATATGGACAGTATGTCATTTTAATGATGCAACGATGTAGGCCTGATGGATCAAAATTGTCAACTTTAATAAAAAAATTTGTGGCTTCTCAGCTTTCAATATCAGGAAGGACTTTTGTAACTGTAGCAATTATCTATCACGATGGTCCTTCAACAACTTCAGGACATTATACAGCTTATTTAAAGTCTCGAAACGGCTGGTCATTCTGCAATGATTCCGTTGTAAGTTTCAAAAAAAAATTGCCGTTTGACCTTAAAAATTCTTACCTGGTGTTTTTAAAACCAAAATTTTAAAGAAAGAATCTCGAGATTTCCTGTGAAGAATTGGAAAAGGTTCATCAAGTTGAGGGAATGTAAGTCTGCAATGCTGTCTAGATTATTGGTCCAAAACTTTTAATTATAATGTTATTTTGTAAAATCCGACTATATAAACCTGATGCAAGTAAGTCTGCTTCATAGTAAGCAGTATCAGTGTCATAGGAAAAGGAGAACATGAGTGACAAAGAAGAGTAAGATATTAGTAGTCCAGGATTGTGAAAATAATCTCAAATGTTTTCTTTTTGCAAGTTGCGAAAATAGAAAATGTCGGGATTTGATTGGAAGAATTACAAGACTTGCGAATCGCGGCAACATGATTTGGCCTAGTGGAAACATGTGATAGAATGAGAGAAGTCTTTTTTTCTATGTAACATATTTTTCGTATCGATGGAGGTTTTCTTTCAGAAAGTGGCGGGCTGAAAATATTTATAGCACAACAGAGTGGATGCTGTTCATAGGAGATCCTTCGACGTCATTGAAAGTAAGTTAATTTTAAGGAGTTTTGAAATCAGATTTCTTAGGTTGTATGGGTTTTTTAAACACAGTCATTTTGATTGTGTTTTTTTTTCCCCGCTGTTACATGATGAATATCTTCAAGTCACTGATTTAAGTGAAATTTGATACATTCTGAGAACAGCAAAAATAAACCATTTAACATGTATAATTAATGTTATGTTTTTTGTACTTATGATATACATTTAGAAATGTGAGGTAGATATGGAGAAGCTGATTTTCTGTAAGTGTCAATTTTAATGCTTACAGTGCTGTACTTCTGGGTACTGTTTTTTTTTAATAAAAAAAGAAATAGGCCTCACCTCAAAGAAAGCTCTTGAAAGTACACATCTTATTTGCATCCTAAAACAATCATTTAAAATGTTAGACACAATTTTATGATGGCTTTACATCTTTTTTGCGCTGCATTTGCATCACTATTGTGAGACATTAGCAGTGCAAAAAAAGCACCATGTTCCCAAAATAGGCCTCAGTTATTCAACATCAAGATACAGTTTTTTGTAAAATATATATATTTAGGATTGTGTAGGGGACGTAGAGAAGCAGAGACTTCTGTAAATGTCAAAGTTGTTGAAAAACTGTTTGTTCTTGAACCTTTTCCCTTGTCTTTTCTAATTTTTAAGTACATGTTTTAATATTTTTGGAAATGTTTGTTCTCTGTTTCACAGATTGAAAGTATGAAAAAATATTTTAAAAAGGTAACAAGAATTATAAGGTAAATGTTTTCTACTCTTTTTACCCGCAATGCACTGCTGATGATGTCACTGACACTATCTCTCATTTACTCTCTATAGCTGTCTTTCTTTTTACATTATTCTCTCTTTACTTCCCTTATACTAACTCTTCTTTTTTTTAAAAAATATTTTTTTAGTTCGCTTAAAGTTCGCGAACCGGTCAGCGAACTTGAAGCGAACCAAAAGAAATAGAGCTTGCCAGAGTGATAAACATTCTAGAAATTTTATTTGAAAGGGGAGGTAGTTCTGAAAAGAACTTTTTTTTTTGTTTTTGTTGTTTTATATATATATTTTTTTTTTTTCTGAACATTTTTTGATTTTTTTGTATTTTTAGAACAGTTTTATGTTTTTTTTGTGTTTTTTATGGAGGGGAAACAACAAAAAAACAGGCATTGAAAACGGCTCAACAGGAGCAAAAAAAAAATTACTTCTTGGGTGCATTAGGGCACTTATGGTTTTCGAACACCATATTAATCAAGTTGATGCTCATGTTCCCATACGACAACATAGCACCGCAATATATACAAGTAAACCTCATATGTTGGAAATTTGGTTGAATATTTGGCACAGTTTCCTGTGCCTCTCTTCCTGACAAAGACATTGATGAGGTAGATCTGGCCACAGGAGTTGTCGAGGGATTGTCTTGTAGGTCCCTTAACTCAGCCCGGCTGTAGTTCAAGGGATGCCACCTGGTCATATGTCGATGCATAGTATAGTTGCCCATACTATATTTCTTCTCTGTGCCTCTTGACAATCTGTAATCACAGATGAGGCAGGTGGCATATTTCGCATTCACCTTCTTCTCCCCTGGAGGGATGGAAAAAAACTGCCAGATGAAACTAGTTTTTCTCTTTGAAACACGGGGCAACTCTGGGATAAATTGTTGTTGATCTGGATCCTCTTCTTCTTCTTCCTCCTCTTCCTGCTCTCTGTTGGAGGTAAATTGACTGGGTGGTCCTCTCTTCTTATGAGGAGGTTGAGGTGGTGGTGGGGGTCCACCAGCTGCAGCAAGTACAGAAGCCATTGCTCAATTGTAGGTAAATGGTCTTTCTCTCACCAAGATGAAAGTCAGAGTGAGGAAAGAAGGAGGGGTTTACATGATTTGGGAAAAGCAAAAATTCTGAACCAATGAAAAGTGTTATTTTTAGGTCACATGACCTAGTCATACATCATTTGGAAACCAAAAGTGAAATGAACCAATGAAAACTTTGATAAACAAGTCACATGACCTGTTCCGCTTACGTTACGCGGTGCGCGCCGCGTCCCGGATCGCTTCCGGTTCGCGGTCCGGAGCACTTCCGGGAGCGCTAACGCAGCTCGTCATTAGACGCATTACGCGACAACGTGATACGTCGCGCTTCCGCGACGCGTCACAGTTCCGCTAACGTAACGTTGACCGGTTCGCGGACTAGGTCGCGGCATCAAGATGAGCTAACGGAAAGCTTCCCGGTTCGCGAACTAGAAGCGAAGGAAAAAAAATATTAAAAAAAAAATTATTAATAAACATCTAAAATATATTTTAAGATTTAAAGAAGAATACATTTTACAGTTACAGATGTTAGCTTTTAAAAAACCAATGAAATTCACAGAAAAAACCATAGGTTATAGACCATATATAGTTAGGAATTTGCATTTACAAAACCTTGAAAATTCAGTGAAAAAACCATAGGTTATAGACCATATATAGTTAGGGATTTGCATTTACAAAACCTTATTTTACTCGCATAAAACCATTGAAATTCCATATATAGTTAGTTGCGCTAACTATATATCGCGCACCCGCAATCCACTGCTGATGATGTCACATATTACATCATTCATGACATGGTCAGTGACATCACTGATGACATCACTGATGACAACATCCAGTGACTGTATGTTTCTGTAAAGTGTAAATATGTCTTACATATTGAAGAATGAGTGGATGTATAAGTGTCTGGATGAAGGATTTAGTAGGTGCATGACTGACTGTATGAGTGAGTGATTAAATATGTCTCACTGAGTGCATGGGTTAGTGACTAAACTGTCTTAATTTGTGCATCATTATGTCTGTTGTTCTGTAAACTGCTGCATGTGTTGATAAGTAGCTATATGAGTAACTATATGGGTTATTGATTGGTTGCCCAAGTATTTGTATGGGACACTGAGTGTGTGTGTGGGTGGCTGGGAGGTGTATGACTCTGTGCATAGATGTGTGAGCAGTGGATTCACTAGATGTATGGGTTCAAAAGTGCATGTGGAAACAGCTGTATGGGCGGTTGACTGTGTGCATGAGTGTATTGGTGAGTGAATGGATATCTCAGTGCTACATGTCAAAGTAAGTACATATGTAAACACAGTACATGTGAGAGTTGACATATATAAATTACTGTGCATAAGAGCCAGTGAATGTGTGAGTGGCTGTATGGATCATTGTGAACTTGTATCAGGGATTGTATAAGAGAGTAAATATGTGTTAGTATATGTTTGAATAAGTAAAGTTTGTATAACTGTATAGTTGAGGAAATGGAGGTGTGATTGATTCTTTGCATGACTGACTAGGTGTGTGAGTAACTCCATAGATGAGTGACAGTCTGTGAGTGTCTGTTTACACTGATTGTATCTAAGGTTATATTAGAGTCTGAAGAGGTTCATCGTATTATCACATGAATGATATCATCACTGATGTGATCAGTAATGTCAAATGAGATGTCATCAGTGATGTCATCAGTGATGTCATTTGAGATGTCATCGGTGATGTCATTTGAGATGTCATCAGTGATGTCATCAGTGATGTCACTGACCATGTCATGAATGATGTAATATGTGACATCATCAGCAGTGGATTGCGGGTGCGCGATATATAGTTAGCGCAACTAACTATATATGGAATTTCAATGGTTTTATGCGAGTAAAATAAGGTTTTGTAAATGCAAATCCCTAACTATATATGGTCTATAACCTATGGTTTTTTCACTGAATTTTCAAGGTTTTGTAAATGCAAATTCCTAACTATATATGGTCTATAACCTATGGTTTTTTCTGTGAATATATATATATATATAGATATATATATATATATATATCCCAACACTGTGGTTCCTGTTTTTCCCCGTAATGGCGCTTCGTAGCGGTGCGTGGCTCCTGCGGCCGAACCAAGCCGCTTGTAAATCCAACCACGTCAATTCCGAGGAACAAACGAAATGAGCCGCAACTCGCAGCCACTGTTCTTTTCAAAGCAAATGTTTTATTTTCTTTTGAAGCACAGACTTAAACCAACGCGTTTCGGTAGTTACATCTACCTTGCTCACGGTCGTTTACTTCTGAAATTACACATTATTTAAAACACCCAGACTACCCGGAAAGCATGTGATTCCCATACTTCCTTTTTGTTCCACTACTAGGGATTCTGGACTATGTAGTTTTCTTACATTTTCTTTAGTAAGTTATTCTCATCGTAGTTGCTGATCAGTATTTCTAGACACCCTGTCTATTTAATCAAACCATTAGTGCTGCGCAGTCAATTTGTACACAGTAGAGTATTGCCCTCCAGTGAGCACACACACAGCTTATAGTTTAAAGTCCAATAATGGCCTTCAGTGGGCTTAGAAAACAGGGGGTGGGGGAAAAGAAGAGGGGGGGGTAGGGTATGGGTATAAGGAGAGGCAATTGGAATAGAGAAGTTAGAAATAAATTCTAATTTACAAATGGTGCTTTAATTTTTCAACCTGACCTTTTCATGGGAAACTGGGAACTGTCACCATCAATGTCCAGGATCTTAATCAATGGTGTTTAGGAAATAGCAGTCACTGATGCTTCAGAACCAATCTCTCTTTAAACATGTAGATCTGATGAATGATGAGTTACATGCCGAAAATGAGAATAGACTTTGGTGATAGACTTCCCAGGGTGCTAGACTGTCACTATATGTCCCTTGGTAGACACCACTTGAAAAGGTTCTGCATCAAAGGGACCATCAGATTTTCCTTTCAGCATTTGGTGTGAAAGCACTCAATCTCCTGTCTTAAAAACAATGTTATTTTCATGTCATCTTTTGTCAGCATACGCTTTCATCTTTTATTCATGAACTAAGTGCTTTTCATGAGTTTCATTCTTGTCTTCCCTTCTCTGATTGGTCCATTGAAGCAACTTGGTTTTCATTACTCTCCTGAACATCAATGTCGCAGGACTTTCACCTGAGTGAGATGTTGAACGATAAGTTCTTTGGGTAGAGTTTAACATAATTTTTAAATCAAGCTTCTCTTAGTAACACACTGCGTGGCTTTCTTAGGAGCACTCATAAAGCGCTTAACAAGTCAGTTAGCTGGCGGCTAGAGTCGTCCTTTTCTGATGCTTTATATTCAGATGCATTAAATAATCTCTGAACTCTCGACTGTTGAAAGGTGGGCCATTGTCAGACTTCACTATTGCTGGAACACTCCATATCGCAAAGATGCCATCTAGTCTCTCAATGACTCACTTTTGAGTGGCAGTTGAGAGATCTTCATTTAATGGAAATTGTGAGTGTTCGTCCACAATCACCATCAGGTGATGTCCATTGTCAAGTAGACCAAAAATGTCAATGGCTACTCACTCCCATGCATGCTTCAGGAATTGTGACAAGTTTTAGGTGCGTTGCGTAACATTTTCGTAAAGGCAGTGACAGATGACAGGCCTTTAATTATTTTTCAACAGTCTCATTGAGGTAAGGAAACCAGACTCATTCTAAGAGAGCTCGTTTTGTGGAAACAATGCCACAATATCCTTTGAGGGCCACTTCAATTATTTTCTGTTGCAGACTCTCCAGAATCAAGATTCTTGACCCTCGTAGTATAACTCCTTCCTGAGTTATGAACAGTTCATCTTTGACCTTTTTGCTATTCACCATCACTGGTGAGAGGTCAAGTGTGTTGGTTCCATGACTGATGCATAATTATATCTTTCAACTTTAGCCTATCACTATCATGGCTCGTGGCAATAATAATCTAGCCTAACAAAATGGCAGCTGCTGTGTTTGATTTTACTATGAAATTGATACAGGTTTCAGCCATCTTGGATGGATTAAAGTGACCTTGTGTAGGCACTCTGGAAAAGTTGTCAGCAGGGTTCTGATCCTTCCCTAGACAATGCTGCCCGATGCAGAAAAAACACCACCTCATTTGAGATGCCACCAGTGATGTCATGAGTGATGTCACTGACCATGTCATGAGTGATGTAATAAGGTCATAAGCAATGCATTGTGGGGGGCGAGTTATAGTTAGCTTATTAACTTTAACCCTTTCGATGCTGATGACGAGCTCAGCTCGTCATCACCCACGGGTGTCGTGTGCTGATGACGAGCTGAGCTCGTCATGAATAACTGACATCCTGAATTTTTCAGCACAGGACGGGAAAACTGCCAGCAGCCATGTGGTTAATGACTGAGTTTTTCTGGTTTTGTACGAGTGACACCTGAGTCTAACTATAATTGTCTCTGTAACCTTTGGGTTTTTTCAGTGAATTATTAAGTTTTTTTTTAATTCCATTTCCTAGGTATAATGTCCCTGTAACCTCTGTTTTTTCGGTGAATTTCTATGGCTTGCAGAGTGGTGGAGAAAGGGGGCTAGACCTATGACCAGCTCTCAGGAATCCTGCTGGGTAAGACATACAGGAGGTACCAGGAGGGCTTCTTGGCCCTCAAGGTCCCTCAGGAGTAAAGTGAGCCTCATCTCCCAACCAGTAGTGCACCTTGAGCCACGTTTGAAGAGTGGTGGAGAAAAGGGGCATGGCCTTAGAAGAAATCTTAGCAATCCTGCTGTGTAGAAATTATTGGAGATAACAGGAGGGGTAGGTGTCCCTCAAGGATGTCCTTGGGGGCCAACTACCCCTCTTGCTACCTCCAGTAAGTCCAACACAGCAGGATTTCTGTGACCTGTTAGGACACCACACCTCCTTTTTCGTCCACTGTGCAACAGCGCCTTCTGGTGCAGTACTGATAGGGGGTTGAAGTCTCCTTGGTTATTGAGGGTCCTTCGGGGCCAACTACACCTCTTGTTACCTCCAGTAAGCCCCCACACCGTGGAATTTCTGATAGGTTGTCGGAGGTCATGCCCCATTTCTCCACCACTCTGTAAATGAAACGCACCTCCTGGCGTACTACTATATGGGGGATGAAGTCCCCTTGGCTCTTGAAGATGCTTAGGGCCACCTCCAGTAAGACCCCTTTCTCCACCACTATACAATTGTTCCTCCTGGCACACTGCTGCTTAGGGAAGTCCACTTTAGTCTTTGGGCCCTCAGGAGGCAAGGGGACCTCATCCCCCCCAACAGTGTACTGGGAGGCTAGTTTTCAGAGTGGTGGAGTAAAGGGGCATGGCCTCTGGCATCAGTTTCACTCTGTGTGGCTTACTGAGTTTACGCCTTAACCGCAGCGGTTTTTCCACCATGGTGCTGGCGTTCTAAAGGGTGGGTGGAGCTGCGTCGGCCGTTGGCCGATGGCAACACTGGGGAGGAAGTGCTACCGTCAGCACGGAAGGGGTTAACAGGAGTTAACGCCTTAACCGCGGCGGTTTTTCTGCCATGGTGCGGGCGTTCTAAAGGGTGGGAGGGGCTGCGTCGGCCGTTGGCCGATGGCAACACTGGGGAGGAAGTGCTCCCGTCAGCACAGAAGGGGTTAACAGGAGGTCTTCTTGGCCCCTAAGGACCCTCAGCTGCTAAGGGGACTTCACCCCCTCCCAGCAGCACAACAGGAGGCACATTTCCAGAGTGGTGAACAAATGGGGCATGGCCTCGGCGAGTTGGCAGCTTTTTTAAAATAAATTCGCTATTATTTAGGAAGAGGGCTTAATGGCCCCTCTTCCCTGGACCAATTTGGGCCCCAGGGACCCCATCCCCCGGCGCTGGGCTCTTTTTGTGATTTTTATTAAAAATAAGGGGCCTTGCAGTTCCCCTTCTAGGCCCATTTCGGCCCCGGGGACTCCATTCCCAAGGCCTGGCTATTTGATTTTTTCTTAATTTTTGAACTGTTAAAGAAAGGAAGGGGCAAATAGGCCCCTGGGGCCCCATTCCCCAGGGCTTGCCCATTTAAAGTGGGTGCCTCTAGGACACCCACTCACCAATGAGACCCCCACCCACGGTCCCTGCTGGCATTTTTGCTCTCGCTTGTTGAAAGCAGAGTTGGTTTGCTATGTCATGGCAGGAGAGGTGCTCCCACCATGCCATACCAAAGTGCAATTTCCCGGGTTTGGAAACCTGAGACATTGCTGGAGCTGGTCCTGGGGCAGTGGTGATCCCCAGAACCATGCAGGGCTCAATATAATTAATGCACAGAGAGGTGGTGGCCCCGGGGCTGAGGGGGAGGGCTGAGCCCCACATAAATTCATATTTTGTTATAGCCCTAGGGAGGTGGGAGTCCCCGAGGCTCTGGGGGCAATGCAGGTCCCAGCATCACTTTGCATACCTGTGCCCTGGAGAGGTGGTGGTCCCCAGGGCATCAAGGCAGCCAAGTGGGCCCTCTGCATTTTAAGTATTCATTTTCCCACAGAGGCGGCGGTCCCCCAGACGGCGGGGGCCAAACAGCCCCCCTGCATTTTTGTTGTTTACAGGCCAGGGTTGGTGGCAGTCCTTGGGCCTTTGCATAAGCCCAAGAGAGGAGCCCCATGAACTCCCCTCATTCATGTCCTCGAGATTTGGCCCATCCAGGGGCTTTAAAAAGAGATGTGCAGGAGCTTGCACACCTTTTTTTTAAAATTTGCCACAGATTCACTGATCCTCACGCGTGTCTGATGCAAAATTTAAAAGAAAATGCTTTTAAAATGTTGTGGGGTCCCTGTGGGACCCCCCCACCATATCTGGGATCAGGACATTCCTACTATGCCCCCTTTTCTTTATTTTGTACTTTTTTCTGGGACTAGGCTTCAAGTGTTGGCAGCCAATCAAATTTTAGTATGATCCGCGAATCCACTGCAAGGACTCGCGTCCACAAATATCTATATTTTTTAACTTTAATTTCTCTGAAAAGAGTGAAAGAATTTAGACCAAATCAGAAAAAAGCAAGATTTCAGGACCAAAATCCAGTTATCTGCCAATTGTGGTGTAAATCCGTTCAGCAGTTTGGGCTGTAGTCTTGTTCAAAAAATGTAAAACCCCTGTAGACTTAAAATGGGGAAAGTGCGTATTGGTAGCCCCCTTTTTTCTCGGCCCGCTTGACGGATCACCCCGAAAACTTTCAGCACAGTAGCTGAGCCACAAAGGAGAAGGTTTGTGAAACTTTCGTGGAGATTTGTCAAGCGGCGCCAAAGTTATTGGCAAAAGAAAAAACGCTATTCCTATGGAAACTTTGTTCCTAACTAGAAATACCCACTGGCAACTGCAAGAACATTGCAAGTGCGATATGAATGTGCTGCTCATTCTCACGAGATTCCATGTCAGTGAAGAAGGGCAGAGGACCGCCCGAAATGAGTTTGACAAAGAATTGGTGAACTATTGGTTGGAATTGGGATGTTGGTTCCTTTGAAAAACTTGCAAATAAAGGAAGGTAAACGTGCTGTGTGTGGCACCTTCAATTTGGGAGCACCTTGCATTTGGAATATATTATGGCGGGCTCGGGTCATGAGAGGGCTGCACCACGGACGATGTGGGTCCAAGTGCTTGCAAACACCGATGGCGCGACGGAACAGCGTGTCTGTTTGCAGTGTCATAAAGAAGCAAGGCTAATAACCAAAGAATGTACAAAGTTCCCCAAAGGTAATGATTATGTGACTAACAAAGTCTCTCTCTCATTGAATGGATGTGTATAGGAGTGTCAGGGAATCAAAGTAATCCCTTATCGGAACTTAGGATGCCTCACACAACTAAAAAGCTGGACGACTGTTGTCATCCTACCTGATGGTTGTTTTGTCTCATCATTGGCCTCCTGCTCCAGCGACAGGCTGGCGCTGCAATGCCTGACGGGTAGCGCGGGGTGCTACACTTTAGTGGAGTTCTTTTGTTCCTGGCCGTTGGATGAGTGTGTGTGAGGGGCCTAGAGGGTGAAGTAGTGAGCGTGAAGGAGTGATTAAAAAAGGTAAGTATAGTCCACTCAGACAACTTTATTCATGTGGCTAAGTGCCTTATTAAAATGGTGAAGGGAGGGGTACCGAAGCTCAAAAGTGAGGTAGTTTGGCTTCGTTCAACCCTCACCTATAGTGTGGTGAACATGTTTCATGCCATATCGGCAATTCTTCAGAACCTAAACGTGCTCATAAACTCATAAGAAAACCTATCCAGGCTGAAAGAAGTATCATATACAACCTGCGTGGTCGAATGTACCAAGGCAGGATGGAGTCCTGCGTGGAATCCCGCCCTAGGAGAAGAAAATAAAGATAGAAGACTAATCATTCTCCACAGCCTCATATCAGATATGCAGGTCAGGTCTTTATGTAAAGAAAGGGACAGACCCTTTTCCCCAGTGATTGTCGTGGCTCAGTGGGGTCACAACTATGAACAGTGAGAGAGAGAGAGATTCATGGTGCGTGCCATGTATAGACATGCATAAGTGAAACAATTTAAAACTATTGACTATACATTATGTATTAAACCCATTGCTTATTACTGATTTGTATGTCAAATGCAAGGGGTTGGTTAGTTACTGAGAGGGTAGCCATGTGCGCCTGAAAGGGGATGAGGATGAAGAGGACCCCAGGGTGTGCTGATAAACTGTTGGGATCTTACCCTCAATCCCTGGTAGATGGTCCCCACAGACTGTCCTTGTGGGGCCTGAGTTGCTAGGTAATTACCTGGATAGAAAGGGGGGATAAGTGGACAAAGTTAAACTGTCCCGGTAATCAGGACATAGAGGGGTGGCAGTGGAGGTGGACCGAGCTGGCCAACAAGCCGTGAGGAGCCCAGTCACGGACCCCGAGAACGCCCAAGGGAACGTCACCTGAACAAGGCAGCCGCGGAGGTAGTGATGCCGCGGGCACCAGTCGGGCCCCGAACAGCACCGCCGCATGCCACCCGGAGCCAATCACCATCCAGCCACTTAGAAGGAAATTTCTGCCGCAACTAGATCACGGCAATGCTCCCAGGGAGGCACCGAGTGAGTCCAAAGCCCGGCGGCGCCCTGCGGGAAAACACCCCGGCAGAACCAGGACAAGAGTAGTCCACAAGGGGGCATCCCCGGGGCACCGGGAACAGAACCACACACAACTGCACCGGGAAATCCGAGGTGCGGAGAATACCGCGGGCCAGCCCCATATGACCCGTCTCCCCACCTTACCTTGTAAACTCGAGGCAAATGCTTGTAGGCACCTACCCCTACCACGGCGACGAAATTGAATCGCAGGACAGCCGGCAACTGAGCAGGAGTGCCAGTCAGACTTAAATGCGGAAGTCCGCGATCGCCGTGGGTGGGCGTGGCCGAAGGCTCGTTGCTAAGCAGCGCGGCCAATCGTGTTTACCGGTGTGTCGAGCAGGAAGAGGGGGGGAAGGGGAAAGGCAGAGGCTTTCACTGACGCCATGGTTAAGCGCCATCTTAGAGCGGGACTGACCCAGTAGAAACGAGTGAGAGTGTTGTGTCACTCGAGTGGGGTTTAAAGATTATACCGGCAAGATTCAAGAAATGACAAGTTCGGGTTGTGTATGTAGATCTGTTAAGAGGACCTGCTGGACTCGTGGGAATAGAAGAGCCCAACTATCTCTGATGATGGGGGGCTGTATCCCCCGCAGGCAATGATCGGGTGAACACTGTGTTTTTAGACCTCTCTTATCTGGGATCAAGGGTCCGCCCCGGGGTTTTTTTTTTATAATAATACTCGATATTCAAGGCAAGATGCCTAGATCAAAAAGCCAAAGGGATCAAACCAGGCGCCATGTTGGAACAGTGTAATGTCATGGGGGTTGACCCAAGACATGTGCTGGTTTGATAAGTCTTTGGCGGAAAAGTATAGTATATCTTATACTATCAGTGAGGCCACACAAGTGTGGTTTATCTGGCTAGCATATTCCAGGGGACAGAATCATTGAGTCCCTGTGTGTCTGTTTGTAGACGATGTACCCATCGTTGTTCCATTCTGTATAGGGCTTGTTGGTTGATTGAAGGATGACATTCTAAAACAGTCCATTGTATGCTCTCAGCCGGGTGGCCTTGTTGCTTGCAGTGTCGTATAGACGAGTATGTGTCTTCATACAGCGGATGTTGCTGTTGTGTTCCATAATGCGCAGCTTTACAGTCCGCATTGTCATTCCGATGTAGTTTAACCTGCATGGAAAGGTCAGCATATAGATGCATTTAGAACCCCGTGCTACCCGTCAGGCATTGCAACGCCAGCCTGTTGCTGGAGCAGGAGGCCAATGATGAGACAAAACAACCATCAGGTAGGATGACAACAGTCGTCCAGCTTTTTAGTTGTGTTAGGCATCCTAAGTTCCGATAAGGGATTACTTTGATTCCCTGACACTCCTATGCACATCCATTCAATGAGAGAGAGACTCCGTTAGTCACATAATCATTACCTTTGGGGAACTTTGTACATTCTTTGGTTATTAGTTCATAGGACACGTACACTGGACCCCTATAAATATTGTCCTCAATTTGTCCCTCTTTGTTGTTAAATAAATAAATAAAGAAGCAAGGCGCCAACCTCATAAGCTCGCAGCAACCCACTGTGGTATAACTATGCATATGAGGAGTAAGTTGATCAGCGTCCACTAAGGGTGAATTGAATTTGAACTATCTAGACCAGAATGCACGTTGTAAATAGGCCCATTGAGCGGGACTTATAAGAACATTGCGAGTGCTATGTGGATGTGCTGCTCATTCACACGCGATGCCATGTCAGTGATAAAGGGCGTAGGACTACTCCAAGCGCGTTTGACTAAGAATTGGTGAATTATTGGCTGGAAATGGGATGTTGGTTGCTTTGAAAGACTTGCAAATTAAGGGAGGTAAACGCGCTGTGTGTGGCACTTTCAATTTGGGAGCACCTTGCATTTGGAATATATATATGTCTCCCTTGGGCACTCTCCTCACGAACACAAAATCCATCAGCACAGAGTTGACAAACAGCCACTTCTTTTCAGGTCAGTTATTCAATTCCATTATTTTATTATTTTCGCTTTATGGCAAATGCACACAGTCATCATTCCATCTGTGAGATTGGACCACGTTTTGGCGAATTGCCTTCTACTTACACCTGGTCGCTAGTATGTAGTTATATTTAGATCCTAGTTTCCTTAGGAAGACCATTTTTTGTTTTGCCAATAACTTTGGTGCCACTGGCTGAATTTTCACAGAAATTTTAAAACGTATACTTTTTATTTAGTTCAGCTACTGTGTTGAACGTATATATATATATATATATATATATATATATATATATATATTCACTGAAAAAACCATAGGTTTCACACCAGTTATAGTTAGGAATTAGCATTTAAAAAACCTATTAAATTCACTGACAAAACCAGTTATAGTTAGCTGGAAATTTTACTGACATAAAACCATTGAAATTCCCACGTTATAGTTAGTTGGACTCACTATAACTTGCGCGCCTGCAATGCACTGCTGATGACGTCACATATTACATCACTCATGACATGGTCAGTGACATCACTCATGACATCACTGATGACACCATCCTTGTGACAGAGTGACAGACCTAATTTCAGTGTAATGTAACGCTTGAAACAAATATTCAAAAATAGAAACAAACATTTTCAAAAAAATGGAGATACCCAAACCAGTAACAACAACCAATTCAGTAATTCCACCATCTATATACTCATCCACTCATTCACCAACAGTTCTATATAGTCACTCATATATATACTCACTCATCATATGTAGTGATACACCTATACATCCTGTTACACATCAGCAGTCATCCAAAAGTTACTCACACACATACTCACACATGCACATAAACTATTGAACATCCATTTATTTGCATATACATTTATACACACACTACCACCTTACTTCTAAGGAAACTTACACATACTTACTCTCTTAAACAATCACTTATAGAAACACATACTTATTTAAACAGGAACTCCTACAATCTCTCACTATATATACTATACTCACTTATATACATCAATACTCACATATACTAGATTAAAACATATGTCGTTAGTAATGAAGACACTAGTGAGACAGTCATTCACTCACTAACACACACATATACACACTCGTCCACCCATACAGTCCTGCACATATTCTGTCTTCAAAACACATACAAACAGTGAGTCAGTCACCAACCCCTGCAGCCACTTATACACAAAGAGAAACACTGATACAAACATTTAAATATTTAAACAATACTCGCTAATATATGTATTCACTAAGATACACTTAATAAGCCAGTTAACCAACCAATTTTTGTTAAAAAAAACATCCATTTACACACTTATTTAAACATTTATTCTTCCATCGACCTTTACAAATACATATATAAAACAAATTTATTTTTCAGAAAGACACACATTCACTGGATGGTGTCATCAGTGATGTCATGAGTGATGTCACTGACCATGTCATGAGTGATGTAATATGTGACGTCATCAGCAGTGCATTGCAGGCGCGCAAGTTATAGTGAGTCCAACTAACTATAACATGGGAATTTCAATGGTTTTATGTCAGTAAAATTTCCAGCTAACTATAACTGGTTTTGTCAGTGAATTTAATAGGTTTTTTAAATGCTAATTCCTAACTATAACTGGTGTGAAACCTATGGTTTTTTCAGTGAATTTCAAAGGTTTTTTAAATGCTAATTCCTAACTATAACTGGTGTGAAACCTTTGGTTTTTTCAGTGAATTTCAAAGGTTTTTTTAATGCTAATTCCTAACTATATAAGACCTGAAAGCCCACCAGGAATCTCCAGTATGCGCCAGGGGACTGCATTGCAGAGAGGTGTAATGAAGCCACAACCCTTTTTACACCTCTCTGCAACGCAGCCCCCGTGCATGTTTGTAGAGGGGGGACTAATTCCCCTTGCATACTGGGGGTCCCTGGATCATATCTGCCCAAACACCGATATTCCGAACGATTGTAAATGACTTTTCTTGAGAAACATTTGGATTTGGATTATCATGTCCTATACTTTGGAATTTTTGAAAGACTGACTTTGAGGATGCTATAAATTACTCAAGTCTGCCCGAATTGTGTGGGTAAAATTGATACCTAGTCACTTTTAATAAGAATATACTTATGTCTCGTCTAACATTTGGAAGAAATATCTAGTTATATGACAACGGGATACCGACATAACTTGAAGGAAATAAGAACGCCCTGAAGAAGTTCTGTTGTACAGAACGAAACGTTTCGGCTGGCGGTGGTACATAAACTTAAGGAAAATAAAAGCATTTGAATATACACCAAGATTCAGCGCTTCAATAAGTACTCTAAGTGATATGATTTGATTGGACTCATTGTGAAAGTGGTGCTGTGCCAAACTTTGGAATATTCTCCACTACTCTCTACTACTTACTCTCTCCTACTCTCTACTACTCACTCTCTACTGCTCTCTACTACTCACTCTACTACTTACTCTCTACTACTCTCTACTACTCACTCTCTACTACTCTCTACTACTCACTCTACTATTCACTCTACTACTCTCTACTACTCACTCTGCTACTCTCTCTACTGCTCTCTACTACTCTCTACTACTCACTCTCTACTCTCTATTACTCACTCTCTACTCTCTACCTCTCTACCTCTCTCTTCTTCTCTCTCTACTAATCTCGACCTCTCTACCGCTACCTCTCTACCTCTCTACCTCTACACCTCTACCTCTCTACCTCTCTCTACACGCACACATATAGACATATATGCATATATATATGTGCATATGCATTTATATATATGTATGTGTATGTATAAAAAAAACAACTAAACATTTTTTTTTCTAAACAGCTACTTTTAAAACTGTCATTCTTTTTTCCCATGGTACGCTTCCGGGTACGCGCACCCGTGCGCGTACCGGGCGCTCCCCCCGCGAAAATCAAAAAAAAAAAAATTTTTTTTTTTGCCTTGCGGGGCCCTTTTATGGCCCCCACATCAAACCTAGGGGGTCAGGGGGGGTCTACTCTGCCCCCTTATGTTCATTTCCCTCTTTGTTTTGGCTACCTCTTGTGTCTCGATTTTACCGAGACACAAGATGGCGGCCGCTCCGGACTGTTTAGAATGTTTACAGACACCCGAGAGCCAATCAGCTTTCCTCGCGCAAGTCGCGTGGCGCGCACGGTACGCGCACCCGTGCGCGTACCCGTGCGCTGCTATAGATATATATATTTTTTTGAACCTTAATTACTCAAAATCCACTGGAGCACATATCTTGAGACATAGCAAAGGCACATCGGGCTACCAGTCCCTACAATTTTGCCAAGTTTGGTGGAAATCCATTCAGCCGTTCGGGCTAAAAGTGAAATCGACCGCCCTATGGAAATTAACATGGGGAAAACGCGTTTTGGGACCCCCCTTTTATCTCGGCCCCCGCTTGACGAATCCCCCCCAAACTTTCAGGGAAGGACCGGACCGCCATGAGACCATTTTCCTGAAAATTTCAGGCAGATTCGTCAACCGGCGCCAAAGTTATTCAAAATAGAATGTTGAGATTTAACATTGAAAATTATCCTAACTATAACTACCTACTGGCGACCGCCAGTAGGTAATATATATATATATATATATATATATATATATATATATATATATATATATATATATATATATATATATATATATATACATATACATATATTACCTACTGGCGGTCGCCAGTAGGTATTACCTACTGGCGGTCGCCAGTAGGTAGTTATAGTTAGGATTTTTTTCAATGTTAAATCTCAAAATTCTATTTGGAATAACTTTGGCACCGGTTGACGAATCTGCCTGAAAATTTCCTGAAAATGGCCTCGTCGAGCTCCGGTCCTTCCTTGAAAGTTTGGGGGGGATTCGTCAAGCGGGGGCCGAGATAAAAGGGGGGTCCCAAAACGCGTTTTCCCCATGTTAATTTCCATAGGGCGGTCGATTTCACTTTTAGCCCGAACGGCTGAATGGATTTACACCAAACTTGGCAAAATTGTAGGGACTGGTAGCCCGATGTGCCTTTGCTATGTCTCAAGATATGTGCTCCAGTGGATTTTGAGTAATTTAGGTTCAAAAAAATATATATATCTATAGCAGCGCACCGGTGCGCGCACCAGGGAGCGCTCCGGGCGCATGACGCGAGGTGCGCATGGAAAGCTGATTGGCTCTCGGGTGTCTGTAAACATTCGAAACAGTCCAGAGCGGTCGCCATCTTGTGTCTCGGTAAAATCGAGACATAAGAGGTGGCTAAAACAAAGTGGGAACTGACCATAAGGCGTCAGGGATAGACCCCTTTGACCCCCTAGGTTTGATGTGGGGGCTATAAAAGGGCCCCGCGGGGCATTTAAATTATTATTTTTTTTGTTTGTTTTGCGCGGGGGAAGCGCACGGTGCGCGCACCGGGGAGCGGCCCTGGGAGCGCACTATGATGAAAAAAGGTGACAGAGTGTTTAAAAAATGAAGTTTTGATTTAGAAATTGGAGGTAGTTCTAAAAAGAACTTTTTTTTTTCTTCTTTTTGTTGTTTTATATTTTTTTTGTATTTTTTTTGAACTTTTTGTACTTTTTTTGGCTTTTCAAAACAGTTTTATATATTTTTTTGTATTTTTTTGGGGGAGAAACAAAAAAAGGGAATTGAAACTGGCTCAACTGGAGCAAAAAAACAAAAAACCCAAAAAATTACTTCTTTTTGGGGCACTTGTGATTATCACCTGCAAGGACGATGAGTTTCACACTTTTTTCCCCATAGGAGATAAGTTTGCCACAAGCAGTGCAAGTAATTTTAAAATCAGCAAATCTCGGCTGAATGCAAGGCATCACCTCAGATGTTTCTGGTTGCGAGGAAGTGGGTTGGTTTCTTTGGGAGGGGGTCCTTGATGACTTGGGGAGGTTACTGGCCATTTCCCGGAACTCTGCACGAGAGTAGTTGTTTGGATGCTTTCTTGTCATGTGCCGAATCATGGTATAGTTACCAAAAGAATATTTCTTATTTGGGTTGCCCCGTGAAAGTTCATCATTGCAGATGAGGCAAGTGACTTTGGGCGCATTCACCTTTTTTTTCCCCTCTGGAATTGAAAAAAACTGCCAAATGAAGTGTGGTTTGGGTTTATAAGGTGTGTTTTCTTCAGGCAGCCATCTTCTTCTCCCCTCCTCCTCTTCCTCTTCCTCTTCCTCCTCCTGTTCTTGACCACCAATATCATTTGGAGCTGGTCCTCTTGGTGGTTGTGGTGGTGGTGGTGGGGCAGATGCACCAGCTGATGCTACTAATGAAGCCATTTTATAGTACAAAATATTACTCAAAGAGCAAAAAAGTAGACAGAGCAACAAACAGGTCTTCCTCAGTCAAAGGACAAAGTCAGAATAAGGAAAAAAGGTGGGGTCTTTCATCATTTAGAAAAAAAAACTGTCCTGAACCAATGAGAAGTGTTATTTTCAGGTCACAAGACCAGGGGCTTCATCATTATGAAACCAAAACTGTTATGAACCAATGAAAAGTGTTATTTTCTGCTCACATGACCCGACGCGCTTACGCTACGCGCCCGTCGCGCCCGGGGGCGCGCCCCGGGTCGCGCAGCGTAAGCGCGTCGGAAGTTTACGTTGTGCGATCGTATTCGCTCGAGTACTTTCGGGTGCGCTTACGCCGTGCGTATCACGCGGTCGCGGCTACGCGATACGTCACGATTATGTTTTCGTTTGCGATATTGGCGCTCACGGGACGCTCCCCGGAGCGCGCCCCGGGGCGCTTTGTAAAAATACGCTTTTCGGGGCGCTCCCCGGGGCGCGCTCCGGGAGCGCTCCCCAAAATAATTTTTTTAAAAAAAATTGGGAAAATTGTAGGGACAGGTAGCTCTATTCTGAAGTGGTTTGTAAAAAACATTAACTTTAGAAAAATATGTATTGTGCTACATTGGGCTTAATATATGTTAGAGCCAAAATGTAGCCCAAATGTAGCCCAAAGTAGCCCAATGTAGCCCAAAGATGGCCACCAGAGATCAAAAATTGAAAATGTAGCCCAAAATTCAACTAGATGTAGCCCAACTGTAGCCCAATGAGAAAATGTACCAGAGTGTTAAAAAGAACAACTAGAGTGCTAACAGTCTTATTTATAAAGTGAAACTTATAGTTAGGAATTAGCATTAAAAAAACCTTTGAAATTCACTGAAAAAACCATAGGTTTCACACCAGTTATAGTTAGGAATTAGCATTTAAAAAACCTATTAAATTCACTGAAAAAACCATAGGTTTCACACCAGTTATAGTTAGCTGGAAATTTTACTGATATAAAACCATTGAAATTCCCACGTTATAGTTAGTCGGACTCACTATAACTTGCGCGTGCAATGCACTGCTGATGACATCACATATTACATCACTCATGACATGGTCAGTGACATCACTCATGACATCACTGATGACACCATCCAGTGAATATGTGTCTTTCTGAAAAATAAATATTAGTGAGTTATGTTTAAATATTTAAATACATTTATTAGTGTTTCACTTTGTGTATAAGTGGCTACATGTGTTGGTAAGTAGCTACATGCGTATGTATATGGGTTATTTGATATTTTTATTAGTATCAGTATGAGTGTCTATATAGTTTGGTGGAGGTATTACTTAGCACATAGATGCATGAGTGACTGACTCTTTGTTTGTATGTGTTTTGAAGACAGCATATGTACAGGACTGTATGGGTGGATGAGTGTCTATATGTGTTTGTTAGTGAGTGAATGACTGTCTCACTAGTGTCTTTATCAGTAACTACATATGTTTTAATCTAGTATATATGAATATTGATGTATATAAGTGAGTATATGTGAGAGTAAGAGATTGTAAGATTTCCTGTTTAAATAAGTATGTGTTTCTATAAGTGATTGTTTAAGAGAATAAATATGTGTAATTTTCAATAGAAGTAAGGTGGAAGTGTGTGTATAACTCTATATTCAAATAAATCGTTGTTCAATAGTTTATTTGCACGTGTGAATATGTGTGTGAGTAACTTTTGGATGAATGTCGGTGTGTAACAGGATGTATAGGTGTATCACTTCATATGATGAGTGAGTATATGTATGAGTGACTATATAGAACTGTTGGTGAATGAGTGAATGTGTATATAGATAGTGGAATTACTGAATTGCTTGTTGTAACTGATATAGGTATCTCCTTTTTTTATTTAAATTTCAGTTTCTATTTTTGAATATGTGTCTCAAGGTTTACATTATAGTGAAAGGAGGTCTGTCAATATGTCACAAGGATGGTGTCATGAGTGATGTCACTGACCATGTCATGAGTGATGTAATATGTGATGTCATCAGCAGTGCATTGCACGCGCAAGTTATAGTGAGTCCGACTAACTATAACGTGGGAATTTCAATGGTTTTATATCAGTAAAATTTCCAGCTAACTATAACTGGTGTGAAACCTATGGTTTTTTCAGTGAATATATAGTTAAGATTTTTTCTCTATGGGACTTTTGAAAATTCTATGTCTAATAACTTTGGCGTTTGTGGACGGAATCGGCTGAAATTGGCACATTTTGTTTCTGAGCAGCCCCTGAAAATTTGGGGGGGTTTCGTCAAGGGGGGCCGAGAAAAAAGGGGGGTCCCAAAACGCGTTTTTCCCATTCATTTTTCCATAGGGTGTTTAGCCTCACTTTTAGCTCGAACGGCTGAATGGATTTGCACGAAACTTGGCAAAATTGTAGGGACTGTTAGCCCGATGTGCCTTTGCTGGGTCTCAATATATGTGCTCCAGTGGATTTTGAGAAATTAACGTTTAAAAAAACAGATATATCTGTGACAGCGTACCGGATAGCGCACCAGTTCGCGCACTTTTCGCGTAACGGAGCTTTGCGAAGCGAAGCTGATTGGCTCTCCGGTGTCTGTCAACATTCTAAACAGTCCGGAGCGGCCGCCATCTTGTCTCTCGGTAGGATCGAGAGACAAGAGGAGGAGAAAAATGAAGGGGGAATTTAATGAAAGGGGGCAAGGTAGACCCCTCTTGACCCCCTAGGAATGATGTTGGGGTTATTAAAGGGTCCCCTGGGGCAAATAAAAAAAATATGATTTTTCGCGGTAGAAGCGCTTCCCGGTTCACGAACCGGGTCGCGAAACGGGAATTCGCAATTTTGTGTTTCGTTTTAATTAAATTTCAAGATGGAGGAAAAACAATGTGAGAAATGGGTATAAGGGGGTACGGGAGACGTATCCTGACCCCCTATGTTTTCTGAGGGTGGCTGAGGATGCTCATATATGTTGATACATGTCTTCCAGCGGCTGCGCGTGAGCGTTTTTTTTTTTTGGGCTGCGTGACGTCTGTTAACGTTCGATTCGAAGGAAATCAGGAAGTGTTGACCGCCATTTAGTCACTGCGAGTAAATATTTTGTTAAAAATAATTGTTATAAATGAATCCGTATTGATAAACATTGTCTGCGCCATCTTGCCTTTTTTCCAATGCCACACTTTTGTCGTGCACGGCAGCCATTTTAGATGCCTTGACCAGACCCACTCTCTGCACGCCGCCGATCCTCAGCATGGCTCCCCATCCTCGCAAGCATCTCCCCCACGCACTGGTCACCCCCGCTCTCTCTCTCATGCATGGGCCATAAACCTCCCCCCATCTGCGCTGCTCTTCCCTGAGAATCAAACCCTGTGCCCGCCCGACACCTCCCTTTCACCCTATTCACTACCGCACCCTCTGACACTCCTCTTCCTCTGTGTCTGATGTCCAGGCCGGTCCCAGGCTATCACCTAGCCGTGCGGATGTAGTTTATGGCCCCGACTGTAATGAATCACCCCTCTTCAAAGGAGTTACAGTAGATCAAGGCCCCCACCCCATGAGATCCGTCACACCACACGCGTTCCTACTATCTGATAACGATCCTGTATTGTGATTGGGGAGGGGATTCTCACTGTAAGGGTGTGTGGGACCGAGCCTGAAGCGGAAGATTCCAGGGATGCCTTTTTGTACATCAAAGTCTTCACAATTATGTGTCACATTAAAAATATATAGCACTCAAACAAAGTAGTAGGATTATAACACTTTAATAACTTATAAATATATACAACGCTCCAACAAAGTAAACACGTTAAAAAACAAATTTTTAAACAACTATTTACATGGCAGCCTGCTGCAACATCCATCTCAAAGCAACAATGGGCTGCTTTGGTTTGTCTTTTAGTCGGCAAAATCCGTCGGCCTGTGAGCTGGCGTCAGTAGCGGTCCGTTGTGCGAATAGGCCGAAGGCAGCACAACGCGCCGAGATCCGGACGGCACCCAGGTGGTGTCCAGTAAGTTGTCGCACTGGTCTGGCCATCCTACAATGCTGCGCCGAAAAACGGCGTGGGGCGCCCCGGGGGGGGAGGCGGAACAAAGGGGCCTCCCCCGCCTCCCCAGGTGGAGGCTCCTCTGCTGCAGTGGGGCGCCCCTTGGCGTTTCACTCGCCATCCAGTTGTTTAGCGCCCGCTTTTGCGGCACTGTGCCTCATCCGCCATTCAGCTGAGTGGCGCCCACTCTTGCGGTGCAGCGATAGGCGGCTGCCACAGGACTCCTAAAATGGTGGCCGGCTCTTCGGATTTGGACCTGGTCCACTAAAATGGCCCTGGGACACATTTGAACTCAGACATTTGCCTGCTACGGCTTGGGCCCCATTCTCGAAAGCGTCCCCTCAGCCTTGAAGATTCTACAAAAGTCATCGGGCCCCCGACTCCCGCAGGCTTCCGGTGGGGAGCGGCTGCCATGATTGCTTGCGGAATGGCCACGACGGAGCCACGAGATGGTGGTGCTCTCATGCTGACGCCAGCTTCAGTCTGAAACATCCAGAAACACTGTAGACTACCAATTCGATGACTTCCGGTGGAGCCCCAACGTGACCCGGTAGGGAAGAACTTGCCCTCCCCTCTTTTGACTGATGGTTCTTGTTGCCTGTCACCTCTGTTGTTATCTAACGGAACCTTTTTGGATTGCCGAGTGAGAAAAAAAAAGTGGGGCTTTCATTATTTGGAAAAAAAAAGTTTCAATCCAATAAAAAGTGTTATTTTTAGGTCATATGATCAAGCCTTCCATCATTAGGAAACCAAAAGTAAAATGAACCAATGAAAAGTTTTATAAACAAGTCACATGACCTGTTATGCGGCTTTGGGCTATAAAAAGCCTACAAAATCCGTTGGCCTGTGAGGCGGCGTCAGTAGCGGACCAATGTGCGAATAGGCCGAAGGCAGCACAACGCGCCGAGATCCGGATGGCACCGAGGTGGTGTCCAGCAAGTTGTTGTACTGGTGTGGCCATCCTACAATGCTGCGCCGAAAGTCGGCGTGGGGTGCCCGGGGGGGGGGGGGGGGCGGCGTGAACGGGCCTCTCCCACCTCCCCAGGTGGAGGCACCTCATCTGCAGTGGGGCGCCCCTTAGCGTTTCACTCGCCGTCCAGCTGAGTTGCGCCCGCACTTGCTGCTACAGTAGGCCGAAGGCAGCACAACGCGCCGAGATCTGGATGGCACCGAGGTGGTGTCCAGCAAGTTGCCGCACTGGTGTAGCCATCCTACATTGCTGCGCCGAAAGACGGTGTGGGGTGCCCGGGGGGGGGAGGTGGCGCAAACGGGCCTCTCCCGCCTCCCCAGGTGGAGGCACCTCATCTGCAGTGGGGCGCCTCTTAGCGTTTCACTCGCCGTCAAGCTGAGTTTCGCCCGGTCTTGCGGCATAGTGCCTCACCCGCCATCCAGTTGAGTTCCGCCCGCTCTTGCGGTTACAGCGATAGGCGGCTGCAACAGGACTCTCAAAATGGCGGCCGGCTCTTTGGATTTGGGCCTGGTCCACTAAAATGGCCCTGGGACACTTTGGAACTCGGACGCTTGCCTGCTAGGGCATGGGCCCCATTCCCGAAAGCGTCCCCTCTTTTGACTGATTGTTCTTGTTGCCTATCTCTTCTGTTGTCATTTAACGGAACCTTTTTGGACTGCCGAAAGGGGTTCTGGTCCGACCGCTGGTTGGTGGAGACATTTTGACTATATCCTGGACCTGCCGGGCCTCGCCCAAAATGGTGCCGGTATAAATGGGACTCGTAACTCCTTGTTGTGTACTGGTTGCCCAACCTTGATATCACGAGATACGTATGCAGTTTTGAAGCACATGGCGGGCGGGCACGAGTACTGATTGAACATTTGGACATCCCTATTGATATTAAGTTCTGATGTGTTATTGATTACTGTACTATTGAAAGTTCGAATTAACGTCACCCATGGTACTTGCCCGCAAATGTATATCTAGATAATTTTATTGTAACTGGCCCTGTCGTACTTTAATTATAAAATGTACGTCCACCGATTCAGCAACTGTTAGACACCTTAGTTCTTGCAACCTAATGGCCCGCCCGTTACGTTCTTTTACAGTGTAAATGTCCCCTCATCATATACGATTCCAGTTTGCTCCGTGGCCGGCCCACGTGGTTATAGGCCCGTATTTGTATACTGATATTTTCACAATAAAGGTTTTTAAAACAAAACATGGTAGTAGTACCTAGATTAGTAAAGTTTTGAATAATAGCCACTGTTTTCGAATCAGTAAAAGGCAAGTGAAATAAAGCAGCCCGATTACATGACGGTTAAAAGGTATAATACGCAGGAACGCAGTAAAGATAAATGGTCAAGGGCTGTTGTGTTTTCCACTCCTGCAACATAAAGTGATCGATAAGAATCCGATATTCATGCCTATCAGCGACTAAGACAGCAGGCCGAGCCTCTTTTGTTCAACGGCTCCCTCATGGGACGAAGAAACGCCTTTTTTCTCGAAATAGGAATATTTTACTTGCAGGACAGTTGTAAATTTCCCGGGAAAATACATTAGCCTGGAACATTGTTAGTGACAAACTGTAAATGCATCTGGGTCCTTTGCTTTACAAGTCAGAGTGAGAAAAAAAAGGTGGGGCTTTCATCATTTAAGAAAAAAAAAAGTTCGAAAGCAATGAAAAGTGTTATTTTTAGGTCATATGACCAAGCCTTCCATCATTAGAAAAACAAAAGTAAAATGAACCACTGAAAAGTTTTATTAACAAGTCAAATGACCTGTTATGCTTACGTTACGCGCTGAGCGCCGTGCTCTGGATCGCTTCCGGGAATCTGCGCCTCGCGCACCGGAGCACTTCCGGGTGCGCTAACGCGGCGCTTCATATGACGCATTACGCGACAACGCAGGTCCAGAATATAGTCAAAATGTCTCCACCAACCAGCGGTCGGAACACAACCCCTTTCAGTAGTCTAAAAAGTTCTGTTAAATGACAACAGAAGGGACAGGCAACAAGAATCATTAGTCAAAGAGGGGAGGGCAAGTTCTTCTCTACCGGGTCACGTTGGGGCTCCACCGGAAGTGATCGAATTGGTAGTCTACAGTGTTTCTGGATGTTTCAGACTGACGCTGGCGTCAGCATGAGAGCACCACCATCTCGTGGCTACGTCGTGGCCATTCCGCGAGCAATCATCAGTCGCTCCCCACCGGAAGTCTACGGGAGTCGGGGGTCCCGGTGACTGTTGTAGAATCTTCAAGGTTGAGGGGACTCTTTTGGGAAAGGGGCCCATGCCCTAGCAGTCAAGCGTCCGAGTTCCACGGTTGCCCAGAGCCATCTTTAAAACACGAAAATGTTTTTACCTACCACGTACTTGACATTTTAAAGCTTTTGATATTTGCTATTAAAAAAACATTGAAATTCACTGAAAAAAACATAGGTTATAGACCATATATAGTTAGGAATTAGCATTTACAAAACCTTGAAAATTCACTGAAAAAACCATGGGTTATAGACCATATATAGTTAGGAATTAGCATTTACAAAACCTTATTTTACTCACACAAAACCATTGAAATTCGCATATATAGTTAGTTGCACTAACTATATATCGTGCACCCGCATTACACTGCAGATGATGTCACATATTACATCATTCATGACATGGTCAGTGACATCACTGATGACATCACTGATGACATCTGAAATGACATCACTGATGACATCACTGATGACATCTCAAATGACATCACTGATGACATCACTGATGACATCTCATTTGACATTACTGATCACATCACTGATGATATCATTTATGTGATAATACAATGAACCTCTTTAGACTCTAATATAACCTTAGATACAATCAGTGTAAACAGACACTCACAGACTGTCACTTATCCATGGAGTTACTCACACACCTAGTCAGTCATGCAAAGAATCAATCACACCTCCATTTCCTCAACTATACAGTTATACACACCTTACTTATTGAGTGTGTGTGTGTGTGTGTGTATATATATATTTATATATATATATTACCTACTGGCTATCGCCAGTAGGTATATATAGTTAGGATTAATTCCCTATGGGATTTCTGAAAATTCTATGTCTAATAACTTTGGCGTTTGTGGACGGAATCGGCTGAAATTTTCAGGAAAATGGCACATTTTGTTTCTGAGCAGCCCCTGAAAATTTGGTGGGGTTTCGTCAAGGGGGGCTGAGAAAAAAGGGGGGTCCCAAAACGCGTTTTTTGCATTGAGTTTTCCATAGGGCGGTTGGACTCACTTTTAGCTCGAACGGCTGAATGGATTTGCACGAAACTTGGCAAAATTGAAGGGACTGTTAGCCCGATGTGCCTTTGCTAGGTCTCAATATATGTGCTTCAGTGGATTTTGAGAAATTAACGTTTAAATCAAGATATATATCTGTAACAGCGCTCCGGGCAGCGATCCGGTCCGCTTACTTTTCGCGTTTCGGAACTTTGCGTGCAGAAAGCTGATTGGCTCTCCGGTGTCTGTCAACATTCTAAACAGTCCGGAGCGGCCGCCATCTTGTCTCTCGGTAGGATCGAGAGAGAAGAAGAGGTGAAAAACGAAAGGGGAATTTAATGAAAGGGGGCAAGGTATCCCCCTCTTGACCCCCTAGGAATGTTGTTGGGGTTATTAAAGGGTCCCGTGGGGAAAAGAAAAAAAAAAAGATTTTTCACGGTAGAAGCGCTTCACGGGCCGCGAACTGGGCCGCAAACTGGTAGCGAAACGGGAATTCGCCATTTTGTGCTTCGTTTTAATTGTTTAGAGATAAAAATTATCGCCGCACATCGGCCACAATACATGAGTATCGTTGAAAAGTCAGCGATATTCATGCATTATCCAGCAAATGCTCTTAGCCGTGTTATCCACCTTCCATTGGATAACATGGTTAAAAACTGCTCTGTGCGTGAGCTTTTTTTTTTTTTTTTTTTTTTTTTTGCTGCGTGACGTTTGTTAACGTTCGATTCGATGGAAATCAGGAAGTGTTGACCACCATTTTGTCACTGCGAGTAAATATTTTGTTATAAATGAATCCTTATTGAAAAACATTGTCTGCGCCATCTTGCCTTTTTGTCCAATGCCACAATTTTGTCGTGCACGGCAGCCATTTTAGATGCCTTGACCAGGCCCACTCTCTGCACGCCGCCGATCCTCAGCATGGCTTCCCACCCTCGCAAGCATCTCTCCCACGCACTGGTCATCCCCGCTCTGTCTCTCATGCATGGGCCATATACTTCCCCCCATCTGCGCTAAGCATGAGCGAATTTTGCGGATCTCGCGTTCGCGAATTTTGCGGATTTGCGGATTCGCAATCCGCAAAATCCGCGAATTCCCGCGAATTTGCGGATTTTTTTTTTTTTTGTGTTCGCCCGTGTTTCTGCCAGTTCGCGAGGGTTTTGTACACTTTCGCAAATTGCGAACTTACCTGTCGGGTCGCAAGTTTCGCGAACTTGTTGTTTCTACGTGTCCAGCCTGTTTGGGACACTCTTCTTCATCACTGCCACTCTCTGTCACCACTGCCACTCTCTGACTACTCATGCCACCCTCTGGCCCACCCATGCCACCCTCTGTTTCATCACCACACCCTCTGGTTGTCCAGTGTACATTATTTTCGGCAAAGCAAAGCACACCTTCCCTGCCTCAAGTGACCTGAATTAATTTGGGGCTGATTCATGTGTCACAGAATATTTTTTTAGCTGGCACCTGCTTCCTTAGTGCGCCCTGATTAGTGATCTTTTGCACTTGCTAAGTGCTTTCATTGTTGCAAAATTAGTTACAACACCTGCCCTGCCCCAACTGACAATAATGAATTAGGGGCTGATTAATGGATTTTAACTTCCAGCCTGGCTCCTGCTTGTCTCCCTTAGCTGTAATTCAGGACCTTTGTGGCATATGTGTAACTATTCTGAGGTTCAGAGCAGGGTCACATACTAGTTTCAACTGGCAACTGAACTCTGGAGGGGCCCCTCAGGAAGCACTCCATGAAATGGCTACTAATGATGAGCCTGAACTTTTGAACCTGGTAAGTAGTTACTTTCAGTTTTGCTAAGATCGTATTTCTGCAATTTTGCACTTATTCGCGGGGCGCGAACTCACGCGAACAGTGCGAGCAGTGCGAGCAAAATCCGCTGCTCGCGGATTTGCGGATTTTGCGGGAAATTCGCAAATCTCGCGGATTGCGGATTTCCCGAAAATCCGCAAAATCCGCGAGCGGAACGGATTTTCCGCCCACGCCTAATCTGCGCTGCTCTTCTCTGAGAATCACACCCTGTGCCCTCCCGACACCTCTCTTTCACCCTATTCACTACCGCACCCTCTGACACTCCTCTTCCTCTGTGTCCGATTGTCCAGGCCGGACCTAGGCTATCACCTACCCCTGCGGATGTAGTTTATGGCCCCAGCTGTAGAGAATTCAGACATGCCAACCCTCCCGATTCAGGCGTGTGACTACTGATTTCAGTGCTAGTCTCCCGCCTCCCGATTTCTGCAAGCAAAAACTCGGGGGCATATTACGAACAACTAGCGATAATTTTTGTCTCTTATTTGTTTAGAGACAAAAATTATCGCCGCACATCGGCGATTTTTATCGCAGATAAACCTTGCTATTATCGCAGAAAAGTCCGCGATATTCATGTATTATCGAGCAAATGCTCTTAGCCATGTTATCCACCTCCCATTGGATAACATGGCTAAGAACTGCTCAGGGCAGGTGTTAGATTTTGGAGATATTCGCGCTTAGCGCGAATATCTCCAAAAGTTGGTAATAGGAGATAGCGATGTTAGGGACTGTTTCCAGTCGCTAACATCTTGGCACGCCCGCTTTGCATGTCATTAGTGATAAGTATCACTGACATGCAAAGCGGGGCCCAAGATGGTCGCTATCTCCTTTTAGCTGTCACTAACTGGTGTTAGCGACAGCTTGGTAATAGGGAGATATTTTTATCTCCGCTTTCTTGGCTTTTAAAGCCAAAAAAGCGGAGATAAACCCCCTTGATAATATGCCCCACGATTCCTTGGGGGTTTCAGCTGACAGGGCTTGGTATTGTGTTACATGGTAATTTTTCCAGGAAACGTCAGAGGGTCGATGCAGGGGTTCTAGAAGAGGTGATAAACCATTTAAGCCTCATGAACAAGCGCATGGTCTTTTAAAGATTTGTGAAGTACTCGGGGCGGCGGTGTGTGTGTGCCCTCTTTCAGGAGCGGGCGGGGGGGCACTGCCAGCAACTTGCCAGGTCAGGTCGTGTTCAACACGTGCATCACCCTTTCTCTGCCTGCTATTGCGCTCCATGCTTCGGAAAGGTAAGAAAAAGAACGTGCATTTGAGTTTGAAATGTCCGATCCTGCAGCAGCACACTTCCAAAGCCCACACATGACAATAACCCGATTCAAGGCCCCATTCACCCGTTTTTAAAAAAATAGATAACACTCCAACAAAGTAAGATTATAAAACTTTATTAACTATTAACTATAACGAACGGAACAAAAACTAAAAACATTTAAACATTTTTCAACACAAAAAGCAACAATGGTTAGAAGCTGTCTTTTGTGCGAATAGTCCCAAGGCAGCACAACGTGCAGAGTTCTGGACGGCACCCAGGTGATGTCGCCTGGGTGCCGCACTGGTTTTGGGATCCTACAATGCAGCACAGAAAAACAGCGTGGGGCGTCCCGGGTGGTGCGGGGGGAGGCCTCGTCAGTAGCGGTCTGTTGTGCGAATAGTCCCAAGGCAGCAGAACGCGTTGAGATGTTGATGGGACTGTGTCCAGTGTCACATGGCTGACAGAACATGTACGACAGGCACCCAGGTGATGTCCAGTAAACTGCCGCACTGGTTTTGGTATCCTACAATGCTGCTCCGAAAATTGGTGTGCGGCGGCCCGGGGGTGGGGGAGGCGGCGTGAACGGGCCTCCCCAGGTGGCGGCCATCTAGCTGAGTTGCGCTCGCTTTTGCGGCTACAGCGTCTCGCTCACCATGTTGTTGAGTTGCTTCCACTCTTGCAGTGCAGCGATAGGCGGCTGCCACATGGCTCTTAAAATGGCGGACGGCTCCTCGGTTTTGGGCCTGGTCCACTGAAATGGCCCTGGGACACCTTGGAACTCGGACGCTTGCCTGCTAGGGCTTGGGCTCCATTCTCGAAAAGCGTCCCCTCAGCCGTGAAGATTCTACAAAAGTTTTGGGGGCCCCCGACTCCCGCAGGCTTCCGGTGGGGAGCGGCTGCCATGATTGCTCGCGGAATGACCACGACGGAGCCACGAGATGGTGGTGCTCTCATGCTGACGCCAGCTTCAGTCTGAATGATCCAGAAACAAGGTGGGGCTTTCATCGTTTGGGAAAAAAAAATGTTCTAAACCAATGAAAAGTGTTATTTTTAGGTCATATGACCAAGCCTTCCATCTTTAGGAAACCAAAAGTAAAATGAACCAATGAAAAGTTTTATAAACAAGTCACATGACCTGTTATGCGGCATAGGGCTACAAAAAGCGTAGAAAATCCGTTGGCACGTGAGGCGGCGTCAGTAGCGGACCGATGTGCGAATAGGCCGAAGGCAGCACAACGCGCCGAGATCCGGATGGCACCGAGGTGGTGTCCAGCAAATTGCCGCACTGGTGTGGCCATCCTACAATGCTGCGCCGAAAGACGGCGTGTCCAGCTGAGTTGCGGTCACTGTTGCGGTACAGTGACTCGAACGCGCCGAGATCCGGATGGCACCGAGGTGGTGTCCAGCAAATTGCCGCACTGGTGTGGCCATCCTACAATGCTGCGCCGAAAGACGGCGTGTCCAGCTGAATTGCGGTCACTGTTGCGGTACAGTGACTCGAACGCGCCGAGATCCGGATGGCACCGAGGTGGTGTCCAGCAAATTGCCGCACTGGTGTGGCCATCCTACAATGCTGCGCCGAAAGACGGCGTGTCCAGCTGAGTTGCGGTCACTGTTGCGGTACAGTGAGTCGAACGCGCCGAGATCTGGATGGCCCCGATGTTGTGTCCAGCAAGTTGCCGCACTGGTGTGGCCATCCTACAATGCTGCGCCGAAAGTCGGCGTGGGGTGCCCCGTTGGCTTATGAGGTGATGTCAGTAGTGGACCGATGTGTGAATAGGTCGGAACCAGCACAAGGCGCCAAGATCCGAAAGGCAAGTCCTGGATGTTGAGTGCCTCAGTTGAGAGTTCTGAGCAGTGCTTGTAAGACTATCTGAAGTTTATTATAAGAATCAGAGTAAATTGAAGACTGTCTGAAGCTTATTTGCACCTTTTGCAGCTTCACTATTGCCCAAGGTGGTGTTCAGCGGAACTTTTTTCCTTTTCCTTTCTGCTTCTTTTCCTACAATCCGTTTCATCTGAAGACACGACCAGGTCCCTGAATGTGTGTAGGGGGACGCTATTGAGTGAATGAAAATGGCGGCTTGTCCAGCTGAATTGCGGTCACTGTTGCGGTACAGTGAGTCGAACGCGCCGAGATCCAGGACCGATGTGTGAATAGGTCGGAACCAGCACAAGGCGCCAAGATTCGAATGGCAAGTCCTGGATGTTGAGTGCCTCAGTTGAGATTTCTGAGCAGTGCTTGTAAGATTGTCTGAAGCTTATTTGCATCTGCTGCAGCTTCACTATTGCCCTTGTGTGGCCAAAGGTCGCACATGACATAGGCGGCCGGCTCCCGAGGTCCGGCGGAACTTTTTGCCTTTTCCTTTCTGCTTCTTTTCCTACAATCCGTTTCATCTGAAGACACGACCAGGTCCCTGAATGTGTGCAGGGGGACGCTATTGATTGAATGAAAATGGCGGCTTGACACAAAGCTGACTCAAGCGTTACTGTTGATGCTATACAGACAAAAATTGGTTTTCAGTTTGTACATTCTTCATGTTTTTCTTTTCCATCCAAGTCTGATTAAGAGTTTGTAGAAAAATGGCTTCAGATTTTCCACATACTACTCTTCAACATTCTTCCTAAATGTAACAATGTGAAACTCACTAGGAGAACGGCTGTTTCTGTTTCCTTTCAAAATGCTGCCAACAATATTTTCTGAATGGAAGACACCATCTTGTAGCATAAAGGGCCGAAAGGGGTTCTGGTCTGGCCGATGGTTGGTGGAGACATTTTGACTATATCTTGGACCTGCCCGGCCTCGCCGAAAATGGCGCCGGTATAAATGGGACTCGTAACTCCTTGCCCGCAAATGTATATCTAGAAAATGTTATTGTAAGTGGCCCTGTCCTATTTTAATTACAAAATGTATGTCCACCGATTCCGCAACTGTTAGACACCTTAGTTCTTGCAACCTAATGGCCCGCTCGTTACGTTCCTCTACAGTGTAAATGTCTCCTCATCATATACGATTTCAGTTTGCTCCGTGGCCGGCCCACGTGGTTATAGGCCCGTATTTGTATACTGACATTTTCACAATAAAGGTTTTTAAAACAAAACACGGTAGTAGTATTTACATTGGTAAAGTTTTTACTTTTAGTCACTGTTTTCGAATCAGTAAAAGGCAAGTGAAATAAAGCAATCCAATTACATGACGGATAAAAGGTATAATATGTAGGAACGCAGTAAAGATAAATGGTCAAGGGCAGTTGTGTTTTTCATGTCTGCAACATAAAGTGATCGATAAGAATCTGATAATCAGGCGTATCGGCGACTAAGACAGCAGGCCGAATCTCTTTTACTCAACGGTTCCGTCATGGAAGGAAGAAACGCCCTTTTTCTCGAAAAAGGAATATATTTTACTTGCAAGACAGTTGTAAATTTTCCGGGAAAGTACATTAGCCTGGAATATTATAACATATGTTTGAAAAAAAAATATTGTTCGAAAACAATAAAAAGCGTAATTTTTAGGTCATATGACCAAGCTTTTCATCATTAAATTAACAAAAGTAAAATGAACCAATGAAAAGTTTTATTAACAAGTCACATGACCTGTTATGCTTACGTTACGCGCTGCGCGCTGCGCCTCGGATCACTTCCGGGTGCGCTAACGCAGCGTGTCATATAACGCATTACGCGACAACGTAGGTCAAGAATATAGTCAAAATGTCTCCACCAACCAGCGTTCAGAACACAACCCCTTTCAGCAGTCCAAAAAGTTCTGTTAAATGACAACAGAGGGGACAGGCAACAAGAACCATCAGTCAAAGAGGGGAGGGCAAGTTCTTCTCTTCCGGGTCATGTTGGGGCGCTACCGGAACTGATCGAATTGGTAGTCTACAGTGTTTCTGGATGTTTCAGACTAAAGCTGGCGTCAGCATGAGACCACTACCATCTCGTAGCTCCGTCGTGGCCATTCCACGAGCAATCATGGCAGCCGCTCCCCACCAGAAGCCTGCGGGAGTCGGAGGCCCCCAAGACTTTTGTAGAATCTTCACGGCTGAGGGGACGCTTTTCGAGAATGGGACCCAAGCCCTATCAGGGAAGCGTCCGAGTTCCAATGTGTCCCAGGGCCATTTTAGTGGACCAGGCCCAAAACCGAAGAGCCGGCCGCCATTTTGAGAGCCATGTGGCAGCCGCCTATCGCTGCACCGCAAGAGCGGGAGCAACTCAACTACATGGTGAGCGAGACGCTGTAGTCGCAAGAGCGGGCGGTAAACAGCTGAATGGCGGAAGAGGCACAGTGTAGCAAAAGCGGGCGGAATGGCAACTAAAACGGTAAAGGGGCGCCCCACTACAGCTTGTCTTCAGGTGAAACGGATTGTGGGACAAGGTCCAGAATTGAAGAGTCATCAAAAGGCAAAAAGTTCCGCCGGACCCCGGGAGCCGGCCGCCTATGTCGGGGGCGATCTCAGGCTACACCAGTGCTATAAGACTTGGGGAGGGTGTCGGAGCCAAGCGTCTTATCCGAGTCCATGGCCATCACACCGCCCCTCAGGGGCCTCCGTCAAGCTGTTTAGGAAGGTAACATATCACATTGTTTTCTAATGCAGTCAGGTCCACAAACGACACTCACTTACTTTGAGAATAGTGAAGCTGCAGTAGGTGGAAATAAGCTTCAGACAGTGTTACAAGCACTGCTCAGAACTCTTAACTATGGCACCCAACATCCAGAACTTATGCTATTTGAGAATGGCAGTGACATCGAAGCAACTCAGGGACCAAAACCATTAACGTACTTTCACGTATGAAAATCTTACTTGGGGAGGGGGCAGGAGCGAAGCGCCCCCTCCCAGTCAGCGCCACCACACCGTTTGTTGAAAATTTGAAGCCATCGTTCTACAAAGTCAACCAAACTTGGATTGAAAAATCTAGAAAAATGTACAAACTGAAAACCAGTTTTGGTCTGCTTAGCATCAGTAGCAACGCTTGAGTCAGCTTTGTGTCAAGCCGCCATTTTGATTCAACAAAGCACAGGCATTGAAAAAGGCTCAAACTCAGAACTCTGAACTATGGCACCCAACATCCAGGAGCTTGCCATCCGGATCTTGGAGCCTTGTGCTGCTTTCGATCTATTCACACATCGGTCCACTACTGACATCATCTTATAAACCAACGTTATGTAAATAGTTTTTTAATAAAATGTTTTACCCTGTTTCTTTGCTGGTGTGTTGTCTATATTTTTAATATTTGCATAGGGTTTGTCATTATTTTGTGCGGGATGGGTGATGGAGCCGAGCTGTCTTGCAGCCCTCATGGTGTGGAGCTCAGTTCATCTCACTATTTTCGTATTTCTCATGAAGGGTTGTTCCTAATATTTCTATTTTAGCGAGGTCAAAAAGAGATCCAATTAGTGGCCTACTGATTTTGCTCGATTACTTTTATTTTTTTACACGATTTTTCACTATCTGCAAAGACTAAACAGAGTATTGCGACTTTGTGCTTGTTTGTAAATAGAGAATGATCCAAAGAGAACCAATTCTAAAACAGTAAATGCTTGGACAACAATCAATCAAATGGAGAGACAAGCAGGCACGACGGATTACAACGGGGGCAAAGGCTTGCGTTAACTACCGTTCACTATCTGCAAAGAGAGAGTACTACTAAGACAAAAGAGGGGAGGGGGGGGGGTGCAGCGTTCAAAGCACATCAGCGTGCATAAATACGAAAATGTTTTTATCTATCACGTACTTGACATTTTAAAGCTTTTCATATTTGCTATTAAAAAAACAATGAAATTCACAGAAAAAACCATAGGTTATAGTGGATATATAGTTAGGAATTTGCATTTACAAAACCTTGAAAATTCAATGAAAAAACCATTGGTTTTAGGCCATATATAGTTAGGGATTTGCATTTACAAAACCTTATTTTACTCGCATAAAACCATTGAAATTCCATATATAGTTATAAGCGCTAACTATATATCGCGCACCCGCAATCCACTGCTGATGATGTCACATATTACATCATTCATGACATGGTTAGTGACATCACTGATGACATCACTGATGACATCTCAAATGACATCACTGATAAAATCACTGAAAACATCTCATTTGACATGACTGATAACATCACTGATGATATCATTCATGTGATAATACGATGAACCTCTTCAGACTCTAATATAACCTTAGATACAATCAGTGTAAACAGACACTCACAGACTGTCACTCATCCATGGAGTTACTCACACACCTAGTCAGTCATGCAAAGAATCAATCACACCTCCATTTCCTCAACTATACAGTTATACAAACTTTACTTATTCAAACATATACTAACACATATTTACTCTATTATACAATCCCTGATACAAGTTCACAATGATCCATACAGCCACTCACACATTCACTGGCTCTTATGCACAGTTATTTATATATGTCAACTCTCACATGTACTGTGTTTTACATATGTACTTACTTTGACATGTAGCACTGAGATATCCATTCACTCACCAATGCACTCATGCACACAGTCAACCGCCCATAGAGCTGTTTCCACATGCACTTTTGAAACCATACATCTAGTGAATCAACTGCTCACACATCTATGCACAGAGTCATACACCTCCCAGCCACCCACACACACACTCAGTATCCCATACAAATACTTGGGCAACCAATCAATAACCCATATAGTTACTCATATAGCTACTTATCAACACATGCAACAGTTTACAGAACAACAGACATAATGATGCACAAATTAAGACAGTTTAGTCACTAACCCATGCACTCAGTGAGACACATTTAATCACTCAGTCATGCACCTACTAAATCCTTCATCCAGACACTTATATATCCACTCATTCTTCAATATGTAAGAGATATTTTAACTTTACAGAAACATACAGTCACTGGATGTTGTCATCAGTGATTTTATCAGTGATGTCATTTGAGATGTCATCAGTGATGTCATCAGTGATGTCACTAACCATGTCATGAATGATGTAATATGTGACATCATCAGCAGTGGATTGCGGGTGCGCGATATATAGTTAGCGCTTATAACTATATATGGAATTTCAATGGTTTTATGCGAGTAAAATAAGGTTTTGTAAATGCAAATCCCTAACTATATATGGCCTAAAACCAATGGTTTTTTCATTGAATATATATATATATATATGCGTGTGTGTGTGTGTGTATATATATATATATATATATATATATATATATATATATATATTACCTACTGGCGGTCGCCAGTAGGTAGTTATAGTTAGGATTTTTTTCAATGTTAAATCTCAAAATTCTATTTGGAATAACTTTGGCACCGGTTGACGAATCTGCCTGAAAATTTCATGAAAATGGCCTCGTCGAGCTCCGGTCCTTCCCTGAAAGTTTGGGGGGGATACGTCAAGCGGGGGCCGAGATAAAAGGGGGGTCCCAAAACGTGTTTTCCCCATGTTAATTTCCATAGGGCGGTCGATTTCACTTTTAGCCCGAACGGCTGAATGGATTTGTACGAAACTTGGCAAAATTGTAGGGACTGTTAGCCCGATGTGCCTTTGCTATGTCTCAAGATATGTGCTCCAGTGGATTTTGAGTAATTTAGGTGCAAAAAAATATATATATCTATAGCAGCGCACCGGTGCGCGCACCAGGGAGCGCTCCAGGCGCGCCACGCGAGGTGCGCATGGAAAGCTGATTGGCTCTCGGGTGTCTGTAAACATTCGAAACAGTCCAGAGCGGTCGCCATCTTGTGTCTCGGTAAAATCGAGACATAAGAGGTGGCTAAAACAAAGTGGGAACTGACCATAAGGCGTCAGGGATAGACCCCTTTGACCCCCTAGGTTTGATGTGGGGGCTATAAAAGGGCCCCGCGGGGCATTTAAATTATTATTTTTTTTTTCGTTTTGCGCGGGGGAAGCGCACGGTGCGCGCACCGGGGAGCGGCCCTGGGAGCGCACTATGATGAAAAAAGGTGACAGAGTGTTTAAAAAATGAAGTTTTGATTTAGAAATTGGAGGTAGTTCTAAAAAGAACTTTTTTTTTCTTCTTTTTGTTGTTTTATATTTTTTTTGTGTTTTTTGAACTTTTTGAACTTTTTTTGGCTTTTCAAAACAGTTTTATATATTTTTTTGTATTTTTTTGGGGGGAGAAACAAAAAAAGGGAATTGAAACTGGCTCAACTGGAGCAAAAAAACAAAAAACCCAAAAAATTACTTCTTTTTGGGGCACTTGTGATTATCACCTGCAAGGACGATGAGTTTCACACTTTGTTCCCCATAGGAGATAAGTTTGCCACAAGCAGTGCAAGTAATTTTAAAATCAGCAAATCTCGGCTGAATGCAAGGCATCACCTCTGATGTTTCTGGTTCCGAGGAAGTGGGTTGGTTTCTTTGGGAGGGGGTCCTTGATGAATGGGGGAGGTTACTGGCCAGTTCCCGGAACTCTGCACGAGAGTAGTTGTTTGGATGCTTTCTTGTCATGTGCCGAATCATGGTATAGTTACCAAAAGAATATTTCTTATTTGGGTTGCCCCGTGAAAGTTCATCATTGCAGATGAGGCAAGTGACTTTGGGCGCATTCACCTTTTTTTTCCCCTCTGGAATTGAAAAAAACTGCCAAATAAAGTGTGGTTTGGGTTTATAAGGTGTATTTTCTTCTGGCAGCCATCTTCTTCTCCCCTCCTCCTCTTCCTCTTCCTCTTCCTCCTCCTGTTCTTGACCACCAATATAATTTGGAGCTGGTCCTCTTGGTTGTTGTGGTGGTGGTGGTGGGGCAGATGCACCAGCTGATGCTACTAATGAAGCCATTTTATAGTACAAAATATTACTCAAAGAGCAAAAAAGTAGACAGAGCAACAAACAGGTCTTCCTCAGTCAAAGGACAAAGTCAGAATAAGGAAAAAAGGTGGGGTCTTTCATCATTTAGAAAAAAAAACTGTCCTGAACCAATGAGAAGTGTTATTTTCAGGTCACAAGACCAGGGGCTTCATCATTATGAAACCAAAACTGTTATGAACCAATGAAAAGTGTTATTTTCTGCTCACATGACCCGACGCGCTTACGCTACGCGCCCGGGGCGCGCCCGGGGGCGCGCCCCGGGTCGCGCAGCGTAAGCGCGTCGGAAGTTTACGTTGTGCGATCGTATTCGCTCGAGTACTTCCGGGTGCGCTTACGCCGTGCGTATCACGCGGTCGCGGCTACGCGATACGTCACGATCATGTTTTCGTTTGCGATATTGGCGCTCACGGGACGCTCCCCGGAGCGCGCCCCGGGGCGCTTTGTAAAAATACGCTTTTCGGGGCGCTCCCCGGGGCGCGCTCCGGGAGCGCTCCCCAAAATAATTTAAAAAAAAAAAATTGGGAAAATTGTAGGGACAGGTAGCCCTATTCTGAAGTGGTTTGTAAAAAACATTAACTTTAGAAAAATATGTATTGTGCTACATTGGGCTTAATATATGTTAGAGCCAAAATGTAGCCCAAATGTAGCCCAAAGTAGCCCAATGTAGCCCAAAGATGGCCACCAGAGATCAAAAATTGAAAATGTAGCCCAAAATTCAACTAGATGTAGCCCAACTGTAGCCCAATGAGAGAATGTACCAGAGTGTTAAAAAGAACAACTAGAGTGCTAACAGTCTTATTTATAAAGTGAAACTTATAGTTAGGAATTAGCATTAAAAAAACCTTTGAAATTCACTGAAAAAACCATAGGTTTCACACCAGTTATAGTTAGGAATTAGCATTTAAAAAACCTATTAAATTCACTGAAAAAACCATAGGTTTCACACCAGTTATAGTTAGCTGGAAATTTTACTGATATAAAACCATTGAAATTCCCACGTTATAGTTAGTCGGACTCACTATAACTTGCGCGTGCAATGCACTGCTGATGACATCACATATTACATCACTCATGACATGGTCAGTGACATCACTCATGACACCATCCTTGTGACATATTGACAGACCTCCTTTCACTATAATGTAACCCTTGAGACACATATTCAAAAATAGAAACTGAAATTTAAATAAAAAAAGGCGATACCTATATCAGTTACAACAAGCAATTCAGTAATTCCACTATCTATATACACATCCACTCATTCACCAACAGTTCTATATAGTCACTCATACATATACTCACTCATCATATGAAGTGATACACCTATACATCCTGTTACACACCGACATTCATCCAAAAGTTACTCACACACATATTCACACGTGCAAATAAACTATTGAACAACGATTTATTTGAATATAGAGTTATACACACACTTCCACCTTACTTCTATTGAAAATTACACATATTTATTCTCTTAAACAATCACTTATAGAAACACATACTTATTTAAACAGGAAATCTTACAATCTCTTACTCTCACATATACTCACTTATATACATCAATATTCATATATACTAGGTTAAAACATATGTAGTTACTGATAAAGACACTAGTGAGACAGTCATTCACTCACTAACAAACACATATAGACACTCATCCACCCATACAGTCCTGTACATATGCTGTCTTCAAAACACATACAAACAAAGAGTCAGTCACTCATGCATCTATGTGCTAAGTAATACCTCCACCAAACTATATAGACACTCATACTGATACTAATAAAAATATCAAATAACCCATATACATACGCATGTAGCTACTTACCAACACATGTAGCCACTTATACACAAAGTGAAACACTAATAAATGTATTTAAATATTTAAACATAACTCACTAATATTTATTTTTCAGAAAGACACATATTCACTGGATGGTGTCATCAGTGATGTCATGAGTGATGTCACTGACCATGTCATGAGTGATGTAATATGTGATGTCATCAGCAGTGCATTGCACGCGCAAGTTATAGTGAGTCCGACTAACTATAACGTGGGAATTTCAATGGTTTTATATCAGTAAAATTTCCAGCTAACTATAACTGGTGTGAAACCTATGGTTTTTTCAGTGAATTTAATAGGTTTTTTAAATGCTAATTCCTAACTATAACTGGTGTGAAACCTATGGTTTTTTCAGTGAATATATATATATATATATATATTTACTGAAAACAACATAGGTTATAGACCATATATAGTTAGGAATTAGCATTTACAAAACCTTGAAAATTCACTGAAAAAACCATAGGTTTTAGACCTTATATAGTTAGGGATTAGCATTTACAAAACCTTAATTTACTCGCACAAAACCATTGAAATTCGCATATATAGTTAGTTGCACTAACTATATATCGCGCACCCGCAATCCACTGCTGATGATGTCACATATTACATTATTCATGACATGGTCAGTGACATTGTGGTAAATATTTGATTTACCGTCCTAATTTGTATGCAGGTAAGTACTTAAACAAAAATAACTCAATCTGAAAGAAAGACGCAGAGTCCGTGGTGTTAGAGTTCTTAGGGGTTTTATTCCTTAAAAAGGAATGGTTCTAGAACCGGATATCGGATTCCTGACACCACTGGGGTTCAGGAAGGGATAGAGCATACTTTATTGACATTACATTACTTTTATACTTAATATACACAATAGAAGTCAATGCAGAAGGCGTAACAGCTGAGAGAAACAAGATAAGAACACACACGTGTTAGCAATACGTAATCAGAAGGCGTGAACTAAGGCGTGCACAGAGGTGTGTTCTAGAAACGTCACATGTAAGTGTCAGAAGTGGGTGGCTCTATGACAGAATAGTGCAGAGTCAGCAGGAATCGGTAGCTAGGATGCGCGCGCAGCTGCATGACGTGTGATTGACGTGAAGCTGGAGGGTGCAGGGGACTTGACATTTACACTAGAGGAAAGAGACAGAAGTCTGGCATGTCAGATCAACTTGTTCCTATATCATATCTGATATCTGATGTTTGGGAACCATACTATCTAGAAAGAAAAGTCTCTTGGGCAGAGGCTATCCTATACTGACTATGAGTGCGTGCACATGTGCCTACGTGTCTGTGTGTAAAGCGAGGGGGTATGGGCCTACCATGGTAACGGGAGCTATGAATTACTTGCATGGAGACAGAGAGGCCGGGCCCTTTGCTCTGCAGCCGGGGGTTTGTTTATCTATTCTGCTGGACTGGAATGTGTTTTCGGGAAGCTGAGCTTGGCTATACTGATAGCATGAAGGTAAAATACTGTCTTTGGCAGGCAGACAGGCCGAGCCAGGCTCCGCTCGCCTCGCAGGGAGTAGGACAGAGTTCACGGGTGGGGGCATCCCACCTTGCAGTTTCAGGAGGCAGAGATGCTTTTGAAAAGAGGCTTGATGACAGAAAACAGGGCCTAACTCGCACAGAGCCAGGAATACATGAAAGTGCACCATACAAAGACGGTGGCAAGGCATATTTAGGAACGGAATATCCGACCCATTCAGGGTGGATCTGAAAGAGGACATGTTAACGTTGGACGCAAATGTGTTTGCGTCTTCATAGCTGGCACAGGAGGGAAGTTACATGCACTTTAAGCTCGTACATGGAGACGGTGGGGTACACGTTAGGGAACATTTCTTGACCATAAAATTTATATTTCCTCATTCCCTCCTTGTTCCCTACGGACCCTTCATGATATATCAATCGTCATTAATCTATTTATTTGAGTAGTTAGCATCATCTGCTCATCCTTTTTCACATGGGATTTAGAACGTTGACTTGAATGGGGAGTGCAGGATGTGGCGCACAAGCCGCAAATCGCTGGCCCACATTGTAAACATAGACAGCAACTGAATACTATAAGTAGAATGGTTCCAAGAAGTGACAGTATTTTCCAACCCCAAGCTGATATGGTAGTCCAGAGCCAACCGGACCAAGTCCAAGTGCCTGGATTCTGATGTATCTGACTAGCTATCTTATGGAGACGGGTAATAGCCTTATATACGGACGGAGCATTACCTGGGATGAAAACGCAACAAGCTGACCCGAGGACCTTACAGGCTCCTCCGCGATCGGCTAGTATGACGTCAATAACAAGACGATTTTGAAGAACGACAAGTCTCATAGCAGACTGTTCCTCAGTCAAGTTACCTAGGGCGGAAGTGGTCTCTTTCACTACTGCTTCGAGAGTTCTGGTCAAGTGACGTATAGACTTACTATTAAAGATAGCACCTAAGTAGGGAAAGAAACCTTTGTTGAAATCTGTGAATTTTTCCCATGCCGTTTCCGTATAGTCGACAATTGGGAGATCTCTTTTGGGTCTGTGAACTAGACGGGAATTTCTATGATAATCTGGTGGAGCTAGGAAAACAGGTGGCAGTAAGAATCCAATGTAACAGGTCCCATCCCAATCTAGAGGCAAACGTATGTATGCTGTCTGACCACAAATGAAATAGGAATGACGTGTAGCTTTGAATGTGGACTTGCCCTTATCACTAAATTCGATCATGGTAGTACATTTACTATGACCCAGGTGTATTGAACCCTTCTTTCTAATACATAATTCACCTTTGACTGGTAGTACTGACATAGTGGGCAAGTCTGGTTCGGTTTCGGATTCAACATTCAGAATCATGAGGTTGAGTGTAAAATTTCCTAATCCATATACTTCATTTTCTAGATCAGTTCCTGTTCTTTTGGGGACTCCCTCTTTGTCAGGATAACATACTCTATGCAGAACTGTGTTCAGGTTTCCCCATACCCAGTTACCCTGATAAACTACGGAATTTGAATCTAAGGCATTAATCAAACTAAACCAGGCTCCACATGAACCATTGTGTGTGAACGGGTACGGGAAGAGGGGCAGAACTCCCTTGTATTTCTGGTAGGGAGGGAGTCGGCCACATATCCAACAATTCGTAGCGTTGCTGGTCTGATGCGAGTGGTGTAACATACTAATGAATGTATTGTTGCGCAGCGCAAGTCGGTAGGAAAATTCAAGAAGAGGTAACTCGCTAAAAGAATGCTCGGCAGTGTCATTAGAAGAAGAATGTGCACGTGTAGCAATAGGAAAGTATATATGTAGAATTATACTTGTGACAATAATCGTAAGACTTAAAGAAAACATAATCCATAAGGTAACAATACAGTAACTTTTGAGAGATTTGCAGTAGCGTTGCTTCTTGATCTGTTTCTCTCTATCTCTCTCTCTATTGGGGTCTAGGGGATACATGTCAGAGACTATTTAACCGATTCACCTAGGGGAGGACTTAAACAATTAAACTGTCTGACTTGCTAGACCGCAATTTCAACTTGTACTCTTCTTGCGGAGTTTTCTCTACCACGGGAGGTTTAAAGTCACTAGAATCTGGGCAGTCCTTTGAGGGGGTGGAAGAGTCAGTTTCTGGCAGCAGCAGTTCATTACATTTTTTGACGTGGCTTGTATGTATCCACCCTTTTCTGCCCTCAACCTTGATTGCGGTCCTCGTTGTTAGAAGGACGAGCTTCGGCTCCTGCCAACGGGGCTCCAGCGGACTCCTCCTATCGAAATTCCGTATTAGCACAGTATCACCGGGGCGGACATCGTGTGGCTTTACATCAGTGTTGTCGGGAAAGGCTGCGGCAACCTGTGAACGACATGATTGGAGTGCAGACATCAAGGAGGCAAGGTAATCTGTCAGCATATTACAATCAACATCGGTTATTTTCTTGGGCATGGGCGTCCCCCACATATTTGGTGGCCTGCCGAAGACCACCTCATACGGGGATAGCCCTGATCTCGAATGAGGAACCATCCTCATATAGAACAATGCAACTGGCAGGGCGACTATCCAGTCAACCCTTTTCTCTTTACAAACTTTAGCAAGACGGGTTTTCAGTGTCTGATTGTGTCTCTCTACAAGGCCAGCCGCCTCGGGGTGTCGGACGCAATGGAATTTCCACTGATATCCTAGCAGGAGTGAGACCTGCTTCATGAGCTCGGACGAGAATGGCTGTCCGTTATCTGAGTATACGATACGAGGCAAGCCGTACCGTGGGAAGAATTCTCGAACCAGCTGCTTGGCAGTGGTCGGGGCAGTGTAGTCTGGTACTGGATATGCTTCGGTCCAACGGGAAAGTGCACAAACAACTACGAGGACGTACTTGAATCCTCGACAACGTTCCATCTGGATATAATCCATCTGGAGGACTTCAAAAGGGTGATCGGGAGGATGAAATCCACCTTGCTCTACAGGGACGCTTTTACCTGGATTGAACTGACAACAGATCATGCAAGTACGCACTTTCTGTTTTGCTGCTGCTCGTAAATGTTTGTTGTACCAGAGATTCTGTAAACTGTCTAACATGGCTTTTTCTCCCAGATGTGCTGGACTATGTGCTGTATTTATTATGACTTGAACCATAGAGTCGGGGAGAAACCATGTAGATTTTCCCTTCGTCATCCATCCCTGATCTGTCTGGACCCCTCCTAGTTCGGACCATTTCTTGATTTCATCTGGAGTAGCATGTGTCTGAATATCTATCACATCTAGTGTGGGATCCCTAACTGCCATACAATGTGTCGGTACTATTGCCTTTGTCACATCAGTTGTCTGGGTGTGAGTCAATGCGGTATGTTTTGCTGTTTGATCTGCCAGGTCGTTACCCTGGGAAATAGAGTCAGTAACTTTAGTATGTGCTTTACACTTCATGATGGATATGCCTGAAGGCAGATGTATTGCTTCTAACAGTGCTTGAATGAGCGGACCGTGTTGGATCTTGGCGCCGTGGGAGGTCAAAAAACCTCGTTCTTGCCATAACATTCCGAAGTAGTGTACAACTCCGAAAGCATAACGTGAATCTGTGTATATGTTAACATTTCTGTTCTTGGCTAGTATACAGGCTCGGGTCAGAGCGATAAGCTCTGCGGCTTGAGCGGACAGTGTATCAATACGGTGTGTTTCTTTGACTTCAGTTTCGGTGGTCACTGCATATGCGGCCACTAATTCTCCTGTGCTTGTTCTCATGCATGAACCGTCCACATAAAGTGTCAGGTCTGGATTTGTCAGTGCAACATCTGTTAAGTCTCGTCGGGGCTTTGTTACTGCATTAATTATTTCTATACAATCATGTGGTGTTGAATCTGTCATAACCGAGGGTAACAATGTGGCAGGATTTAGAATGTTACAGCGTCTGATTTCTATGTGTGGCTGGAACAGTGTCAGCTCATAACCTGTCAGTCGTGCTATAGTCAGGTGTTGAGTCTGTGTTCGGTTTCGAAGGACTTCTACAGAATGCGGAACTTGTACTGTCAGCTGGTGTCCTAATACTATTGAATCGCTTTGTCTGATTGCTAAGGCTGTCGCGGCAACTGATTTTAGGCACGCAGGCAGGGCCTGGGCCACTGGATCCAATGTACTTGAAAAATAAGCGCAAGGCTTATGTGAACCTGCTTGATCTTGTGTGAGGACAGACAACGCTGTACCATCACGTTCTGTAACAAAAAGTGTAAAAGGTTTGCTGTAACATGGTGTCGCTAAAACTGGTGCTTGACATAAAGCTTTCTTTAATTCCTCAAAAGCCTGTGTGTGTTCCTGAGTCCAAGGGAGGGCAGTCGAAGTCGCTGCCTCCTGTGTCGTCAACTGTATCAGTGGTTTAGCTAGAAATGCATACTGAGGAATCCATTGTCTGCAGTACGAGGTGAGGCCTATAAAGGCCCGTACTTCTTTTTGTGTCTGGGGTTGTGGCATATTTACAATTAACTGGATGCGGTCAGGAGTGAGCTGTCTCCCCACTTTGGACAGCAAGTGACCCAAGTACACAACTTGCTGAACACAGAATTGTAGCTTCGAGGGAGACACCTTGTGTCCCTTGTCAGCCAGAAAGTGTAAAACTATCAGTGATGCTTGTTCACATTCGGGTTCGCTTCGTGCGGTGATCAGCAGATCATCGACGTACTGGAGTAAGGCAGTGTTAACTGGCATTTGGATACAGTCAAGTTGTCTTTTCAGTGCTTGGCTATAGATGCTGGGGCTTTCTGTGAATCCTTGAGGTGCGCGTGAAAATTTGAAGCTTCGGCCATTTAAACTGAATCCGAAGAGATATTGGCTCTCTGGATCAATGGGTACACTGAAGAAGGCGTTCTTGAGGTCAATTACGGCAAAGAACGTCGCTTCTGAATCAATAGCAGTCAATAAGGATGAGATGTCGGGAACCACAGGATACTGTGGTACAATGCATTTGTTCAGTTCTCGTAAATCAATCACCAGCCGATATACTGGCGGTGCATTGGGATCAGTACGTTTAAGAATCGATATGATAGGGGAATTACAGATATTGGAGTCGGTTTCTACGACCACTCCTTGGGCAATGAGCTCTTCAATGATTTCCAGTAAAGCCACTACAGCATCAGGTGGTAACTTGTATTGTCTGATTCGGGGTAAAACAACTCCTTGTTTGAGTGTAACACGGTATGGTGTAATGTGCATACAACCTACATCGGTTGGGCCTTGTGCCCACAGGTATTTCGGTACATTTCTCAATCTGACATCAAACTCTCGTAATACATAGTGACCCTTAAAGTCACGTAGGAAAAGTCTAACTCCTTCCGGAGAACAACATATCACGGCTCCTAGAGCCTTCAGGGTCTTGATACCTAATAAGTTTTCTGGACATGACTTCGTCAGTAATAGGTCTGTGACACGTGATAATGGACCTACTGCTAGGGGAACGGGTTCTGATACTTCATTTACAATAGGCTGTCCTGAAAAACCAAGGGAAACATTCTGTGAGCCTGAGAGGGGTGCCCCTGGGACCTCGTCGTGACTGATTGTGGTGCGACTTGCCCCTGTGTCAATTAGAAACTTTCTGTCTTTTCCTAATACTTGACTATGTACATAAGGACCCTCTTGATCTACAGGAATCTCAATAGGAGGCAAGCCAACCTCCCTCTCTAGGCTATTTCATGTGTATCGCTGATAATCGGGATAGTCAGATTGGGCATACTGGTACATCTGCTGTGAAACTTGCTGTGTCGCGGCAATGGGCTGTGGCTGTGATACCGCTACGGTCTGTGCTGTATGTGGGGAAGCATGCATAGGCTGTATATTCTGTGAAGTCTGTTGCTGGACCTGGTCTTGTCTAGACTGACGTGGTCTTTCTTTAGTTTTACCTGTTGCTATATTGTGTTTCAGGACTGGACATTCGTTTACGTAGTGGCCTGGCTGCTTGCAATAGTTGCATGTCCCTTTAACAGGAGCTGCTGAATTATTTGTCTGCGTCCCACCCTTTTTCTGACCGTCAGCTGGGACTGACTGGGCAACTAGTATTTTCATTTTCGTGTCTTTCATACGTCTATGTTCATGTTCTTGCTCTTCTCTAATTCTGTTCTGGTGATATTGTAACATTTGCAACATCTTAGATGGCGTATTTGCTTGCCATGTACTTTCGACTTTATATACACGATTCTTAACCTATGTCAGGGAATTCTCTACTAATTTACTTACAAAAAGGTGTGGGTATGACTCGCTGCTTGGTTTCAGGCCACTATTAATAATAAATAGGGCTCCCGGTTTTCCGTTTTTACGGATTTTTACATATAAATACAGACGGAAATGTATATTTCCTTTGTCTGTATTTATATTTAAAAACTGCAAAATACTAGCAAATTTTGCCGCGTTGCCATCGGGTTTTTTGCTACCGACGTTCCAAATAAACAATGCTGCTGTCCCGTGTAACAGGTATCCTATTTTTGTAAAAGCAAAGCTATCCCTTAAACTTCGTTTGTCAAATGAAATCAAAGCATATTTGGAGAGTGCGAGAGGCCCCGCAGGAGGACATCCAATCTCGTTCACAGAAACAGCCATCAAGAAAAGAAGACCCAGGTGTTTCTGCTGAACTCAAAAAGCAGTGAGCCTACATGGTTGTAGTTACTTAAACAGAGAGATAAACAGACAGGCTTCGGCAGTCAAGACAGCTTAGGGGTTGTCTACGGTGCTGAAACACCACCACAAAGTAACACAAGTCCACAAGATAACATTGGGCATGAGAGAATATTTAATTTTGTATACAAACTTATATAAAAAAAGGCTAAAAAAGGCTATTAGTTTATTTATGTGATATATTGCAGGTGCCTTTACACCATATTACAATATTTGAAAGCTAAAAAATGTCTCCTTTTGGAACCCCGTTTTTCTTTATTGTATATCCCCAATTACCATACTTTATAGTACTGTGTCAGCTGTCTTCTGTAAGAACGTGCGTATTTCCTAGAGCGCAAAGACCGCTGAGTGGCTTTACTCAATCACATCAATATGATTAACATGGCAGATTTAGACTATGGGGGCTTGTCATGCCTCTTGTGGTGATTTTTGCTTGTGGAAAAACTGCTGCCGAAGGCATATTCAAGATGTGGACAAGGAGGAGAGGGTACTGGGTGTGCCACTGTAGGTGTGAGAATTTGTGAGCGAAGAAAGCATGTTTAGGATATGACTAGGTCTTCTGTCTGTGGGGCTGTTTAGGTGTGAGAAAGGTTAGAGGGGGAAGGGATATAGATTGTTTTTTTCTTTTTACATTTTTATCTTGCGCGAACTTTACTCGAAGGTACTGGAGCGCTTTAAATGAGTACCAGTAACATTACACAAGAACACATAGGTGGCATGAAATAGGATTGGGGAGGTTAAGAATAACGCTGCAGAAGAGAAAGATGAACCCGAAAGGAAAGTCTTGGAGCGAGGACTGGAGAGAGGAGGCATGCCCAGGGAGGCAGCCTCCCAGATCAGCAGAGGTGATCCTTCTGCATACACCTCTGCAGTCCTGCAGGCAGCAGACAGAGAGAGCAGGCGCTTTGAATATGGATAAGGTAATCGCACATGAGGCACTTTGGCAGCCTAGAGAACAGGCACAGTGTCATGGCGCCCCAGGAGAGCTGACCCAGATTTCACGTGGCATAGTCAGTGGTGCTCGGATGCTCAAGGGCACTGAACACCGCCAGGCACACCTACACTACATTTCTTGGCCCACTACAGACCCCACTTCATCCTTAGCACTGCCATTACTCCTTTATCACTCAACCCTGCCTGTCCCAGCCCTTCTGGATTATGTTACTGGTTCTGAATGCACCACAAACTGCAAGATTGAAAATGGGGGAGTGTCATCCAGCAGAAGATCAGCGAGTCACGTGATTAATTGGGTGATAACGACCTGAAGGCCTATTTGTCCCTAACCTTAACACTCAGTGGGCCACTTATTCGGTCCCTGATTTACCCAACTATTGTGTGTTCGAGCACCTGCCTGATGAACCGGTCCAACTCTCACTGGCTGTCCAATACACCTTCCTCCCTTCCATCGAAGGCCACGTGCGCCATATCACAGCAAACTGGGCACGCAAGCTGCCAGTCACATGATCAGGTCTAGTCGTGCCTGCCCACGACCCATTTCAAAGCCCTAGGGAAGGATGGTGAGTTCCGGATACACTAGGCTGTGTTTAAAGAGCACACAGTGTTCATTGCATCACTTCCGGCTCAGACTTGACTCATTCTGGGGGACCTGGCAGGGAGAGATCGGACTCGTAAGAGGGTTACACCGCACAGGAAGGGCTGCAGAAAAGACGTGTTGTACGCAAACCTCAGCTAGGCCTACTTAGTGCAAGGGTTCGCCCTTCTCTGCATAGAGTCCTCAGACCTTAGGAAGAAGTTGCCAATGAAACTGGAAATACAAAAACAAAGTTTATTAAACCTTTAAAGGTGGTACTACAGCCCACACAACACCCTTCGGTATTGTATCGAGTAGCACACCGAACTGAAGCACATGGCCCCTTTTATACACAATGAGGGGGCTCAAGAAAAAAGCGGTACAAAATACAAGAGCAGATTTATGACCATACAAGGACATTTTAGACAGCACAATCGATAGATGGGCGGAGTTAACAGTCTCCGATCACATTCCTGTCTGGAACCAATTAAGTAACGGTCACTGATCCTTCTGCGCATGTCTGGACATGTTGGAAGCGGAGACTACTAAAAATAGCCTGTTGCCGGGCAGACTCCAGGCACAATGAACAAGAAGGTCTGACCAAGCACATGACGAGCACATGGCAATGTATGGCACACAAAATGGCCGCTACAGATTCAAGATGGAGTCGGCATATTTGTTACGATAATGGTTAAACAAAGCATGTCTTCTGCTAATGCTTAACCTAATCGCCGTTGATTTGTAACAGACGCGCAAGGCATGTGCTTTTACAAGTGGGTAATATAATTATGGAGAGAAAGAAAAACATATCCTTTATTTTAAAATATCAAAATAGGACTATAGCCTCCAATTTTAGATTTTTTTTGGGGGACAATTCGGGTGACATGGCCTTGGCAGCTATGGGTTAGTCCACTCCGCTTCCAGTAAAAACAATAGGGCTCACTTAAGCCACGTTAGAGCTAACGTTTAGCATGGGGCTCACTCTGTCGCAACCAGTATGTATGTCCTACAGCCTCCTTCCTGTGTCAATCTAAATAAATGTGGAAAAATACTAGCTGTTGCGTCGTCTTTTGCTTGTCGCAAAAATAAATGTGGATAAATACAGATAAAATGCCCAAAAAATAAATATGGATAAATACAGACGGAAATGGCAAAAAAATAAATACCATAAAACCGGGAGCCCTAATAATAAAGCACTTCTCGAATCTTGAATAGAAGTCACTAGTGTCTTCATCGTGTTTCTGTTTACAGGCTGAGATCGCGTCCCAGTCTTCCTTTTTAGTTGTCAATAATCTTGGCAAAACCTGTACTATTAATCCTGGTAATGCTTTAGCTTTTTCCCCAAGGCCTAGCCCTGGAGTACGGATTTTTTCTTCGTCTTCTATTTCAGTCCAAATAATCTTTTTATCTCCCACCTCCCATTCTTTTTCTTTGAGTTTCTCGTAAATGCCTGTGGGCAACAGTACCTTTAACAATTTCATAATATCCGTGTACGTATAATCTCCCATGAGTAACATGTCCTTAAGTTCTCGGTGAAAACCTGCAGGGTCTTTATCATGACAGGGTACTAGTTTCTTCATTTCTAATAATTCCAACTTTGTTAAAGGTGTGTACACAAACACACGTCGCAGGGTATTATCGGCATTCATAACTGGGTGTACTTCTCGTAAAGGGTTCTGCCTGTCAAAATGAAACATTTCTTTTCTTTCTGGGGGCGGAGCTGAACCTGGAGCGTATTGTGGGCCTAAGAAAGCGTTATATCTGTGCCGTTGTTCTAGAATTATTTGAATTAACTTGGTACTTAGGCCTCTCCATCTATTCATAAGTAGTGCTTCTAATGTATCAGGTAAAGGACCTGGATCAGAATGTTGATGCCGGTATAACGCGATGAGATGCTGAATCATGTACATACCAGCTAATTTCTGCTCGTCTGGGGAAAGGTTCAAAAATGTTTGTGCTACTGTATCATCATTATATGTGCTAGGATTGTCAGCCCATAGTACTGCTGACCGGGCTAGTTCTTGTTCATCCATAGAATTGAGTACATGGTACCCCATTCGTTCTTGAAGAATTTTATCTGTAGCCTGAAACAGATATTCAGGAGAACTCGTTTTCGAGATGCCAGAGAGAAAAACTCTCTTGCTTTCTGGACGAATGCCCTTCTTAAGGTAATTTCCCTTACCTACATATGCTATTATTTCTTTAGGTTGTTGTTCGGATTCCTCTGGGTCGTCCTCCTCGGAGGAATCAAGCCGGTTGTTATCTGCTTCCCTTTCTTGTTTCTTTCTTTCGTGTATCTCTATTACTTCTTTCCTGATCTTTTTGTACATACTTGCTATACAATTCTGTTTATCGTGTTTTCCATCGGCTATGTTCTGGCCCCATTTGTTTAGTGTATCCATCTCGTCCTGGTCTACCCCAGGCCTGTCTCGTTCTCTTATTAAACAGTTTATGAAGAAGCGTAATATACAACCTTGAGTGTCAACTTTCTGGTGAGCCAGGGCCTCTTTAATACTGTCAGGATCTTCCCCAGTCTGGATAAAATGGTATATTCTATCTAGGTATTCAGTCATTCCTGGGAACAACACTAAGTAGTCTGTAACTTTTCGTAAGCGTAGAGATGCTAACAACATCCTATCGTCTTTACCGGGTACTGGATCGTATCTGCAAACTGGAAGGGGTTCTTTAAGCATGTCGAAACTTGGTGTTCGGGGTGTACGGCTCTTTAATATGTCCCTTATGTTTAACCTATGTGTTTGTGGCGGGGTCTGGTGACCTCCTGTCGCACCTCCGGAGGCGGAGGCTTGAGCATGACTTGTCTGTGGGGTCTGTGTAAGTAACTGGACTGGTGTTTTACCAGGATCAGGCCCAAACGGATTCAGGGTATTTATCTTAGGTGTAGGAAGTGGTGGAGGAACAGGTGGAACAGGATTTCGGGCAGGTGAACTTTGTTGTGGTAAGGGCTGGGCATTGTCTCGGGGTGGGTTGCCACCACCGTCACTGTCAGTAGGTGGTACATTAGTACGTGAATTTGCGTAAGCGGGAGCTACATCGTCTAGATAGGAGGCAAGGAATATGTCTTTTGTGGTTCTGTGGCTTACTTTAGTCGGAACCAATGGTGGCGGCAGATCCTTCGGTATTTCTGAAGTGTCCTTAGGTGAACCCTCGGTCACTAAATACATGCCGTTGGCAAGAGTGTTTCGCATGCGGTCTACTTGTTCTGCTTTTACTCGGATACCTTCAATAACTAGTTTGTTCTCTCGGACTTCATCTGACTCTTCTCTATGTTTCTCAGCTTTTCGGAGTGCTTTTTCTGTACGCTTATGTGACTCTTTATGCCACAACTCTATGGCATCCTTCTGGGATTGTCTGCCTTTCTTTTTCCATAGTGCTTCCTCTACTCTCATGATGCACTCGGCATCCCATGTTCCTGTAGCAGGCCACCTGTGTCTCTCTTCTAGGTGCTTGGTATAATCGGCTCATAAATCTAGATACAGTATGGCATCTATGCCATGCTTATGGTACATAAAATTTCCAGGAGTATCCCTAGGGGGAATAGGAATTTCTTCCTCTAGTATCCCTTTCCTAGTTCCTATCTGTCTTAATTTATTGAAAAACGGCATTTTATTACGTAGTGCTGGTCACTTGATACTTGTTACTTACTCTGAACACAGCTAGTTACACAAAACACAGTAATGTACGTCGAACAGTCACTCATACCACGACATTTATCACATGAAACATTTTGAACACATATGGCCTACCTTTGAGTTTCAGAAAAAACAAGAACAAAAATTGAAAATCTTGAATACTTTATGTACTGCTAAACAGCACAGATACACTGTCTAAAACAGTGCAGACCGTGTTTGTGTACCCAAACCCGTCTTTACCGGATACATAATAATGCACCCGTCTAGATGCGTCCCCAGCAACGGTACTCACCGGGAAGCACGGAACAGAAGGCCTCGGAAAACTCGATTGGACTGGACCGGACTGGACTCGACTCAACTCGATACGTGAATACTTCGGAACTGGTGGGCCTCTTGACACCTCGGACCTTGCTTCTTTCGGCTAGGCTCTGGTCGGGATCCTCCGCACTCCTCACCGCCTCGTCTGGGTGCTGATCGCAGTCTCCGTCACCTCCGTAAGCCTGAGGGAGATACAGGAAATCCTGCGGGTACGCTTAGTGTCCGTCTCGACTGTGGCAGGGGGCCAAGGCTGCAACGCACCAACCGGCGCGTGGGGTGGGGGAGGGGTCCCTGTTCGGGCGCCAAATTAATGTGGTAAATATTTGATTTACCGTCCTAATTTCTATGCAGGTAAGTACTTAAACAAAAATAACTCAATCGGAAAGAAAGACGCAGAGTCCGTGGTGTTAGAGTTCTTAGGGGTTTTATTCCTTAAAAAGGAATGGTTCTAGAACCGGATATCGGATTCCTGACACCACTGGGGTTCAGGAAGGGATAGAGCATACTTTATTGACATTACATTACTTTTATACTTAATATACACAATAGAAGTCAATGCAGAAGGCGTAACAGCTGAGAGAAACAAGATAAGAACACACACGTGTTAGCAATACGTAATCAGAAGGCGTGAACTAAGGCGTGCACAGAGGTGTGTTCTAGAAACGTCACATGTAAGTGTCAGAAGTGGGTGGCTCTATGACAGAATAGTGCAGAGTCAGCAGGAATCGGTAGCTAGGATGCGCGCGCAGCTGCATGACGTGTGATTGACGTGAAGCTGGAGGGTGCAGGGGACTTGACATTTACACTAGAGGAAAGAGACAGAAGTCTGGCATGTCAGATCAACTCGTTCCTATATCATATCTGATATCTGATGTTTGGGAACCATACTATCTAGAAAGAAAAGTCTCTTGGGCAAAGGCTATCCTATACTGACTATGAGTGCGTGCACATGTGCCTACGTGTCTGTGTGTAAAGCGAGGGGGTATGGGCCTACCATGGTAACGGGAGCTATGAATTACTTGCATGGAGACAGAGAGGCCGGGCCCTTTGCTCTGCAGCCGGGGGTTTGTTTATCTATTCTGCTGGACTGGAATGTGTTTTCGGGAAGCTGAGCTTGGCTATACTGATAGCATGAAGGTAAAATACTGTCTTTGGCAGGCAGACAGGCCGAGCCAGGCTCCGCTCGCCTCGCAGGGAGTAGGACAGAGTTCACGGGTGGGGGCATCCCACCTTGCAGTTTCAGGAGGCAGAGATGCTTTTGAAAAGAGGCTTGATGACAGAAAACAGGGCCTAACTCGCACAGAGCCAGGAATACATGAAAGTGCACCATACAAAGACGGTGGCAAGGCATATTTAGGAACGGAATATCCGACCCATTCAGGGTGGATCTGAAAGAGGACATGTTAACGTTGGACGCAAATGTGTTTGCGTCTTCATAGCTGGCACAGGAGGGAAGTTACATGCACTTTAAGCTCGTACATGGAGACGGTGGGGTACACGTTAGGGAACATTTCTTGACCATAAAATTTATATTTCCTCAACATCACTGATGACATCACTGATGACCAGCAAGTTTCACTGGTGTGGCCATCCTACAATGCTGCGCCGAAAGACGGCGTGTCCAGCTGAGTTGCGGTCACTCTTGCTGCTACAGTACGCCGAAGGCAGCACAACGCGCCGAGATCCGGATGGCACCGAGGTGGTGTCCAGCAAGTTTCACTGGTGTGGCCATCCTACAATGCTGCGCCGAAAGACGGCTTGGGGTGCCCGGGGGGGGGGGAGGCGGAGCAAACGGGCCTCTCCCTCCTCCCCAAGTGGAGGCTCCTCTGCTGCAGTGGGGCGCCCCTTAGCGTTTCAGTCGCCATTCAGCTGAATTGCGCCCGCTCTTGCGGCACTGTGCCTCATCCGCCATTCAGCTGAGTTGCGCCCGCTCTTGTGGCTACAGCGTCTCGCCCACCATCCAGCTGAATTGCGCTTACTCTTGCGGTGCAGCAAAAGGCGGCTGCAACAAGACTCTCAAAATGGCGGCCGGCTCTTTGGATTTGGGCCTGGTCCACTAAAATGGCCCTGGGACACCTTGGAACTCGGACGCTTGCCTGCTAGGGCATGGGCCCCATTCACGAAAGCGTCTCCTCTTTTGACTGATTGTTCTTGTTGCCTATCTCTTCTGTTGTCATTTAACGGAACCTTTTTGGACTGCCGAAAGGGGTTCTGGTCCGACCGCTGGTTGGTGGAGACATTTTGACTATATCCTGAACCTGCACGGCCTTGCCCAAAATGGCGCCGGTATAAATGGGACTCAAAACTCCTTGTTGTGTACTGGTTGCCCAACCTTGATATCACGAGATACGTATGCAGTTTTGAAGCACATGGCGGGCGGGGGCGAATACTGATTGAACATTTGGACATCCCTATTGATATTAAGTTCTGATGTGTTATTGATTACTGTACTATTGAAAGTTCGAATTAACGTCACCCATGGTACTTGCCCGCAAATGTATATCTAGATAATTTTATTGTAACTGGCCCTGTCGTACTTTAATTATAAAATGTACGTCCACCGATTCCGCAACTGTTAGACACCTTAGTTCTTGCAACCTAATGGGTCGCCCGTTACGTTCTTCTACAGTGTAAATGTCCCCTCATCATATACGATTCCAGTTTGCTCCGTGGCCGGCCCACGTGGGTATAGGCCCGTATTTGTACACTGACATTTTCACAATAAAGGTTTTTAAAACAAAACAGGGTAGTAGTACCTAGATTGGTAAAGTTTTGAATAATAGCCACTGTTTTCGAATCAGTAAAAGGCAAGTGAAATAAAGCAGCCCGATTACATGAAGGTTAAAAGGTATAATACGCAGGAACGCAGTAAACATAAATGGTCAAGGGCTGTTGTGTTTTCCACTCCTGCAACATAAAGTGATCGATAAGAATCCGATATTCATGCCTATCAGCGACTAAGACAGCAGGCCGAGCCTCTTTTGTTCAATGGCTCCCTCATGGGACGAAGAAACACCCTTTTTCTCGAAATAGGAATATTTTACCTGCCGGACAGTTGTAAATTTCCCGGGAAAATACATTAGCCTGGAACATTGTTAGTGATAAACTGTAAATGCATCTGGGTCCTTTGCTTTACAAGTCAGAGTGAGAAAAAAAAAGGTGGGGCTTTCATCATTTGGGAAAAAAAAATGTTCGAAAGCAATGAAAAGTGTTATTTTAGGTCATATGACCAAGCCTTTCATTATTAGAATAACAAAAGTAAAATGAACCAATGAAAAGTTTTATTAACAAGTCACATGACCTGTTATGCTTTCGTTAAGCGCTGCGCGCTGCGCTCTGGATCGTTTCCGGGAAGCTGCGCCTCGCGCACCGGAGCACTTCCGGGTGCGCTAACGCGGTGCGTCATATGACGCATTACGCGACAACACAGGTCCAGAATATAGTCAAAATGTCTCCACCAACCAGCGGTCGGAACACAACCCCTTTCAGCAGTCCAAAAAGTTCTGTTAAATGACAACAGAAGGGACAGGCTATAAGAACCATCAGTCAAAGAGGGGAGGGCAAGTTCTTCTCTACCGGGTCACGTTGGGGCTCCACCAGAACTGATCGAATTGGTAGTCTACAGTGTTTCTGGATGTTTCAGACTGAAGCTGGCGTCAGCATGAGAGCATCACCATCTCGGTGCTCCGTCGTGGCCATTCCGCGAGCAATCATGGCAGCCGCTCCCCACCGGAAGCCTGCGGGAGTCGGGGGCCCCAATGACTTTTGTAGAATCTTCAAGGCTGAGGGGACGCTTTCGAGAATGGGGCCCAAGCCCTAGCAGGCAAATGTCTGAGTTCAAATGTGTCCCAGAGCCATTTTAGTGGACCAGGCCCAAATCCGAAGAGCCGGCCACCATTTTAAGAGTCCTGTGGCAGCCGCCTATCGCTGCACCGCAAGAGTGGGCGCAATTCAGCTGGATGGTGGGCGAGACGCTGTAGCCGCAAGAGCGGGCGCAACTCAACTGAATGGTGGGCGAGACGCTGTAGTCGCAATTGCGGGCACAACTCAGCTGGATGGTGGGCGAGACGCTGAAGCCGCAAGAGCGGGCGCAACTCAGCTGAATGGCGGATGAGGCACAGTGCAGCAAAAGCGGGCGGTAAACAGCAGAATGGCGACTGAAACGGTAAAGGGGTGCCCCACTGCAGCAGAGGAGCCTCCAGCTGGGGAGGCGGGGGAGGCCCATTAGTTCCGCCTCCCCCCCCCCCGGGGCGCGCCACGCCTTTTTTCGGCACAGCATTGTAGGTTGCCATGACCAGTGCGACAACTTACTGGACATCACCTGGGTGCTGTCCGAATCTCGGCGCGTTGTGCTGCCTTCGGCCTATTCGCACAAAGGACCAATACTGACGCCACCTCACAGCAGCCCATTGTTGCTTTGTTTAAAATGTTTTTTTTAACGTGTTTACTTTGTTGGAGCATTGTATATATTTATAAGTTATTAAAGTGTTATAATCATACTACTTTGTTGGAGTGCTATATATTTTTAATGTGACACATAATTGTGAAGACTTTAATGTACAAAAAGACATCCCTGGAATCTTCCGCTTCAGGCTCGATCCCACACACCCTCACAGTGAGAATCCCCTCCCCAATCACAATACAGCATCGTTATCAGATAGTAGGAAAGCGTGTGGTGTGACGGATCTCATGGGGTGGGGGCCTTGATCTACTGTAACTCCTTTGAAGAGGGGTGATTCTTTACAGTTGGGGCCATACACTACATCCGCAGGGCTAAGTGATAGCCTGGGACCGGCCTGGACAATCAGAAATAGAGGAAGAGGAGTGTCAGAGGGTACGGTAGTGAATAGGGTGAAAGGGAGGTGTCGGGCGGGCACAGGGTGTGATTCTCAGGAAAAAGCAGCGCAGATGGGGGGAGGTTTATGGCCCATGCATAAGAGAGAGAGCGGGGGTGACCAGTGCATGGGGGAGATGCTTGCGAGGGTGGGGAGCCATGCTGAGGATCGGCGGCGTGCAGAGAGTGGGTCTGGTCAAGGCATCTAAAATGGCTGCCGTGCACGACAAAAGTGTGGCATTGGAAAAAAGGCAAGATGGCGCAGACAATGTTTATCAATACGGATTAATTTATAACAATTATTTTTAACAATATATTTACTCGCAGTGACAAAATGGCGGTCAACACTTCCTGATTTCCTTCGAATCGAACGTTAACAGACGTCACGCAGCAAAAAATTTAAAATCCGCTCACGCGCAGCCGCTGGAAGACATGTATCAACATATATGAGCATCCTCAGCCACCCTCAGAAAACATAGGGGGTCAGGATACGTCTCCCGTACCCCCAGAGGGTGCGGTAGTGAATAGGTTGAAAGGGAGGTGTCGGGCGGGCACAGGGTGTGATTCTCAGGGAAGAGCTGCGCAGATGGGGGGAGGTTTATGGCCCATGCATGAGAGAGAGAGCGGGGGTGACCAGTGCGTGGGGGAGATGCTTGCGAGGGTGGGGAGCCATACTGAGGATCGGCGGCGTGCAGAGAGTGGGTCTGGTCAAGGCATCTAAAATGGCTGCCGTGCACGACAAAAGTGTGGCATTGGAAAAAAGGCAAAATGGCGCAGACAATGTTTATCAATATGGATTAATTTATAACAATTATTTTTAACAATATATTTACTCGCAGTGACAAAATGGAGGTCAACACTTCCTGATTTCCTTCAAATCGAACGTTAACAGACGTCACACAGCAAAAAAATAAAAATCCGCTCACGCACAGCCGCTGGAAGACATGTATCAACATATATGAGCATCCTCAGCCACCCTCAGAAAACATAAGGGGTCAGGATACGTCTCCCGTACCCCCTTATACCCATTTCTCACATTGTTTTTCCTCCATCTTGTAATTTAATTAAAACGAAACACAAAATGACGAATTCCCGTTTCGCTACCGGTTCGCGAACCGGAAAGCGCTTCTACCGCGAAAAATCAAATTTTTGTTATTTACCCCACGAGACCCTTTAATAACTCCAACATCATTCCTAGGGGGTCAAGAGGGGTCTACCTTGCCCCCTTCCATTAAATTCCCCCTTCGTTTTTCTCCTCCTCTTGTCTCTCGATCCTACCGAGAGACAAGATTGCGGCCGTTCCGGACTGTTTAGAATGTTGACAGACACCGGAGAGCCAATCAGCTTCGCTTCAGAAAGTTCCGTAACGCAAAAAGTACGCGAACCGGATCGCTACCCGGGACGCTGTCACAGATATATCTGTTTTTTAAAATGTTAATTTCTCAAAATCCACTGGAGCACATATATTGAGACCCAGCAAAGGCACATCAGGCTAACAGTCCCTACAATTTTTCCAAGTTTCGTGCAAATCCATTCAGCCGTTCGAGCTAAAAGTGAGGCTAAACGCCCTATGGAAAAATGAATGGGATAAACGCGTTTTGGGACCCCCCTTTTTTCTCGGCCCCCCCTTGATGAAACCCCCCCAAATTTTCAGGGGCTGCTCGGAAACAAAATGTGCCGTTTTCCTGAAAATTTCAGCTGATTCCGTCCACAAACGCCAAAGTTATTAGACATAGAATTTTCAAAAGTCCCATAGAGAAAAAATCCTAACTATATATACCTACTGGCGACCGCCAGTAGGTAATATATATATATATATATATATGTGTATGTATATATATATATATATATATTCACTGAAAAAAACATAGGTTTCACACCTGTTATAGTTAGGAATTAGCATTTAAAAAACCTTTTAAATTCACTGAAAAAACATAGGTTTTACACCAGTTATAGTTAGCTGGAAATTCTACTGACATAAAACCATTGAAATTCCACGTTATAGTTAGTTGGACTCACTATAACTTGTGCGCCTGCAATGCACTGCTGATGACGTCACATATTACATCACTCATGACATGGTCAGTGACATCACTCATGACATCACTGATGACACCATCCTTGTGACAGAGTGATAGACCTCCTTTCAGTGTAATGTAACCCTTGAAACACATATTCAAAAATAGAAACTAACATTTTAAAAAAAATTGACATACCCATACCAGTTACAACAACCAATTCAGTAATACCACCATCTATATACACATCCACTCATTCACCAACAGTTCTATATAGTCACTCATACATATATTCACTCATCATATGTAGTGAAACACCTATACATCCTGTTACACACCGACAGTCATCCAAAAATTACTGACACACATACTCACACATGCAAAAAACTATTGAATATCCATTTATTTGCATATACAGCCATACACACACTACCACCTTACTTCTAAGGAAACTTACACATACTTACTCTCTTAAACAATCACTTATAGAAACACATATATAGTTAAAAAGGAACTCTTACAATTTCTCACTCTCACATATACTCACGTATATACATCAATATTCACATATACTAGATTAAAACATATGTAGTTATTAATAAAGACACTAGTGAGACAGTCATTCACTTAATAACACACACATATACACACTCATCCACCCATACAGTCTTGCACATATGTTGTTTTCAAAACATATACAAACAGAGAATCAGTCATTGATGCATCTATCTGCTAAGTCATACCCACACCAAACCATACAGACACTGATACTGATACTAAAAACAACATCTAATAACCCATATACACACACATATAGGTACTCACAAACCCATGCAGCCACAGTTGACCAATCAATTTAAAAAAAAATAAAACATCCATTAAGACACTTATTTAAACATTTATTCTTCCATCAAGCTTTACATATACATATGTAAGACATATTTATTTCTCAGAAAGACACACATTCACTGGATGGTGTCATCAGTGATGTCATGAGTGATGTCACTGACCATGTCATGAGTGATGTAATATGTGACGTCATCAGCAGTACATTGCAGGCGCGCAAGTTATAGTGAGTCCAACTAACTATAACGTGGAATTTCAATGGTTTTATGTCAGTAAAATTTCCAGCTAACTATAACTGGTGTGAAACCTATGTTTTTTTTCAGTGAATTTAATAGGTTTTTTAAATGCTAATTCCTAACTATAACTGGTGTGAAACCTATGGTTTTTTCTGTGAATTTCATAGGTTTTTTAAATGCTAATTCCTAACTATATATAGGGCCTCAAACCTATGTATTTTTTAGTGTATTTCTAAGGTTATTTAATAGCAAATGTCTATAGCTAAGAAAGGTAATTTTAAAAAAAATAAATCCTATTTTGTATATTAATATAATACTTTTTTTTAAAGTATATTCATATATATATTTTTTTATTTTTCACCCTGGAGCACTCCCAGTGCGCTTACCGATGCGCTCACCGGTGAGCGCAATGTTACGGCGCGCCCCGGGGCGCGTACCAGGGAGCGTCCCGTTAGAGCTATTGCCGCGAACGAAAACAACATCTTGACATATCGCGTAGCCGTGTGATGCGTCATATGATGCACGGCGTAACCGCACCCGGTAGCACCCGAGCGCATACGATCGCGCAACATAAGCACCGCCGAGCGCGCACCGGGGCGCGTAGCGCAAGCGCGTTGGGTCATGTGA
>NW_028255252.1:0-32367 GCF_964263255.1 Lissotriton vulgaris
CAATATGTAAGACATATTTACACTTTACAGAAACATACAGTCACTGGATGTTGTCATCAGTGATGTCATCAGTGATGTCACTGACCATGTCATGAATGATGTAATATGTGACATCATCAGCAGTGGATTGCGGGTGCGCGATATATAGTTAGCGCAACTAACTATATATGGAATTTCAATGGTTTTATGCGAGTAAAATAAGGTTTTGTAAATGCAAATCCCTAACTATATATGGTCTATAACCTATGGTTTTTTCAGTGAATATATATATATATATATATATATATATATATATATATATATATATATATATATATATATATATATATATATATATATATACATATATATATATATATTCACTGAAAAAACCATAGGTTTCACACCAGTTATAGTTAGGAATTAGCATTTAAAAAACCTATTAAATTCACTGAAAAAACCATAGGTTTCACACCAGTTATAGTTAGCTGGAAATTTTACTGATATAAAACCATTGAAATTCCCACGTTATAGTTAGTCGGACTCACTATAACTTGCGCGTGCAATGCACTGCTGATGACATCACATATTACATCACTCATGACATGGTCAGTGACATCACTCATGACATCACTGATGACACCATCCAGTGAATATGTGCCTTTCTGAAAAAGTAAATATTAGTGAGTAATGTTTAAATATTTAAATATATATATTAGTGTTTTACTTTGTGTATAAGTGGCTACATGTGTTGGTAAGTAGCTACATGCGTATGTATATGGGTTATTAGATGTTTCTCTTAGTATCAGTATGAGTGTCTATATGGTTTGGTGGGGGTATTACTTAGCACATAGATGCATGAGTGACTGACTCTCTGTTTCTATGTTTTGAAGACAGCATATGTACAGGACTGTATGGGTGGATGAGTGTCTATATGTGTTTGTTAGTGAGTGAATGACTGTCTCACTAGTGTCTTTATCAGTAACTACATATGTTTTAATCTAGTATATATGAATATTGATGTATATAAGTGAGTATATGTGAGAGTAAGAGATTGTAAGAGTTCCTGTTTAAATAAGTATGTGTTTCTATAAGTGATTGTTTAAGAGAATAAATATGTGTAATTTTAAATAGAAGTAAGGTGGAAGTGTGTGTATAACTCTATATTCAAATAAATGGATGTCCAATAGTTTATCTGCACGTGTGAATATGTGTGTGAGTAACTTTTGGATGAATGTCGGTGTGTAACAGGATGTATAGGTGTATCACTTCATATGATGAGTGAGTATATGTATGAGTGACTATATAAAACTATTGGTGAATGAGTGGATGTGTATATAGATAGTGGAATTACTGAATTGCTTGTTGTAACTGATATAGGTATCTCCATTTTTTTAAAAATTTCAGTTTCTATTTTTGAATATGTGTCTCAAGGGTTACATTATAGTGAAAGGAGGTCTGTCACTATGTCACAAGGATGGTGTCATGAGTGATGTCACTGACCATGTCATGAGTGATGTAATATGTGATGTCATCAGCAGTGCATTGCACGCGCAAGTTATAGTGAGTCCGACTAACTATAACGTGGGAATTTCAATGGTTTTATATCAGTAAAATTTCCAGCTAACTATAACTGGTGTGAAACCTATGGTTTTTTCAGTGAATTTAATAGGTTTTTTAAATGCTAATTCCTAACTATAACTGGTGTGAAACCTATGGTTTTTTCAGTGAATTTCATAGGTTTTTTAAATGCTAATTCCTAACTATAACTGGTGTGAAACCTTTGGTTTTTTCAGTGAATTTCATAGGTTTTTTTAATGCTAATTCCTAACTTTTTATATAGACTCATACCTATGTGTTTTTTAGTGAATTGCTAAAGTATGTTTTTGTAAAAATGAACACTATAATGTATATTGAGATAATATTTTTAATTTAAAATATTTTTTTTTATATTTCGCTTTCGGTGCGCGCACCGGTGCGCGTACCGTCAGCGCACTAACAAAAAAAAAGAAAAAAAAATGAAGGAGGGACTGTGTAATAGATAGTAAGACAGATAAAAAGTGTAAAAGGAAGTAACTGAGAAAAGAAAAATGAATAAGGGAGCAAAAGAAAGAAGAAATAGGAAGAAGACTAAAGCAGAGGTTAAGGGAGATTGTAAATGGATGTTGAAAGTAAAAAGAAGGACAGTTAAGTATGGGAATGTCAGGTAGTGACGGAATCAGAGGAAAAGAATAGCAGTGATTGAGGGAAAGTAAATATCAGTGAATATAAGTAAAAAGGGGTGAAAGAGGGTACATGTAAGTGAATAAGGGTAACACATGGGGAGTAATAGAGACAAACAAGAGAGAGAGTAAAAGAAGGACTGTCACAAAGGGACTAAGTGAACCAGTAAAAAAGGTAAGTGAAGGAGTGTGCATAGGCAGAAGTACTGAAAGAAATTGAATGTGGTCGGAAGTAAACATGGAACAAAAGAATAAGTGAGGGAAGCAAAGTAAGGAAATAGGGGTGCGGTAGGGTGACAGAAAAATAGTGAAAATAAAACAAAAGGTGATAACAAAAAAGATTTTGTAAACACACTTACCATATAATCAATGCAAACTTGTATCTATGAAAGATAAAAGAAAAAACACGTTATAATTTCTTAAAAATATATAATAAAATAGAAACAACAGTTCATGAGGTTTAAAAATCTACAAAAGTTTACTAAGAAATGATGCAATAGTGAAGGATACAAAAACAGAAAGAAAGTAATGTAGAAAGAGAAAAAAAAAGGAAAAAGAAATAGAAAGAGAACAAATTCCTAAAGGTAAATAAGATACTAAAAGAATGTAAGATATCAAATCAAAATCAGTAAAGATAAGAAAATAAAAGAAAAATGAGTGAAAAGGAGAGAAGTCTGATTGAGAAACTATAAATAAAAAAGAGGAATAGAAGATGATTGAGAGTGAGTGAAGTAAAGTAACAGAGTGAAGGGATGAAAGGAATGAAGTTAGTATAGAACGATGGATAAAACAGGAGTGAGAGAGTAAGTACACAGAAAGACAAAAGGAAGAACTAAGTGAACTACAGTACAATGGATGCGAAAGAAAAAAAAAGGAGAAAAAGAAAGAGAGGGTTAGGAAACTAAAGCAGTGGTACTGTGAGAATATGAAAAAGATAAAAAGTGGTGGAAGGAACAGAGGAAATGCAGACAGTTCCTATTAGATTAAGAAGTTGTGAATGAAGTGCACTAAAGAAACAGCGATGAAAAAAGAGTGTAAATTAGTAAAGAGAGGTAAATAAGGGTGAAAAAGAAAATGAGTATAAGACAATGTGAACACAATATAAATTACACAATGCAAACTACACAATAACTTCTACAATATGTTACATTATTTATTTTTGCTGTTCTCAGAATATATTGAATTTCACTTAAATTAGTGAGATCAAAGTCTTCATCATATAACAGCGGGAAAAAAAAAACACAATCTAAAAGATTGTGTTTAAAAAAACCCATTCAAACATACATCTCATATAAGTACACTAATCTTTGATTCACTTACTTTTCCGTGAGACCAAATTGCAGATAGTGAAGGTCCTTTTGGTGGAAAAAAGTCTGCTGTGCTCTATAACTTCCATTTCATCGACTTCCTATGAAAAAAGATCTAACAACATCATATGTTACACTTTCCTCACGGCCAATTTGTGTCAGATATATCAGTATTTTTTACTTTGAGATCCACTTAAAGTATCTACATGAGATTGCAGATAGTGAAGGTCCTTTTGGTGAAAAAAAGTCTGCTGTGCTCTATAACTTCGATTTCATCAACTTCTAACAACATCATATCTTACATTTTCCTCACGGCCAATTTGTGTCAGATATATCAGTATTTTTTACTTTGAGATCCACTTAAAGTATCTACATGAGATAAATAATTTCAAATATTAGATTAACTAACTAACTAACTAACTTTTATTAACTATTCCCGTCTTCAAAGGCCAATTCCCTTTACTAAAACTTTGGTTTTAAAAACACTAGATAAGAATTTGTAGAGTCATAAGGCAAACGTTGTTTATAAGTTAAATGAGAATCATTGCAGTAACTCCATCCATTTTCAGATTTTAAGTAGCATGTATAATGTCCTGAGGTGGTCGAAGATCCATCATGATAAATAATAGCTTCAGTTGTAAAGGTCCTTCCAGAAATTGATAACTGAGAAGCCACAAAATTTTTGATAGAAGTTGTCAATTTAGTTCCATCAGGTCTACATCGTTGGAAAACTAAAATAATATACTGCCCATACCTTTGTATAAATAATGTGGACAGCATTGTACAGTTACATTGGGTACACACCATATTATGATCTGCTGCTTTAACTAGATTTTTAAAAGACACTGATTTACAGTCTGGTAAAGTCAAATATATAAATCTTTCAGTGTCTATTGTAGTAGTACTTGATAAACTACAATTGTGGCAGTCATGCTGCCATTGATAAGAAAGACTGAAAAGATTATCTACATCTACACCTTCATCTTCCAAAACACCAAACATATACATTAAAAATTCCTGACAATCCTGCTGAATGTTCTGTGAAAATTTATCTTGACCAGAACACAAATCTAAAATATTTCGAATTTCTGTTACACTTTCTATTTGTGCTGTAACACTGCTACATTTCTGAAACACAGAATTCAATAAACCACACAATCTTTGATCCCGATTTTCAACAATCTGTTCTTGTAAACTTTTAAGAAAAAAAACAACATTAACCACTACATTAGCATAGCAGTTGACACCAGAACTGTTTTCAAACTGAAATCCAACAACATTTTCTCCACAATTCTTTTTCTTCCTGTTTTCAATTACAGTTTTCTCTACTTTTTGTCTTTTTGCAACTACCTCACTACAATTATCCTCATTTCTTCTTTTTCGGCCTACCACACGTTTTTCAAACAGAGGATATTGAGGCAAATGTGGAGCATACTCTCTTCTTAACCTATTGTATTCTTTAACACAATCTAGATCGGCAGAAATCTTTGTCTCATCACACGCAATCAAGTACAATCCTGATAAAGTTCTGACTCGAGATAATGCCACATATGCCATACCCTCTTTAAACACAGATCTTCCAATGTTCACCAATGCACTATCTACACTTAAACCTTGAGATTTATGAATTGTCACCGCATACGCCAAACAAACAGGAAACTGTTTTCGGCGAACATATAAGTCTTTTACAAGTAAAAATCTAGCAGAACAACGACTTATTTGTTGTACTTGTTCAATGCCATCAAATTTTATTTTTAAAAATTCAATTCCATCTCTATTTCTGTAATTCACAAAATCAACAACATAACCCATTGCTCCATTTACCAGACCGCTTTCAACATTTAAATTCCTTCTCAAAATGATACGACAATTTAAACACACATTCAGAGTCTTTTCAAAACCAGCTGTTTTTGAAATACTTTTCTCCAATGAATGCAATTTAGTTTTCAAATTTTCTGACAAAACAATTGTTGCACCCATATGCTCTATTTTATCTATTGCTTCCAGTTTCACAATCTCTTCATTTTCTAAGTCTAACATTTTTTGATTGAAGATGGAACATTCTTGCAGAGTTGGCATCAAACATATCCCAGATTTCTTCTCAGTCATTTTTTTAAAAATATTCTCTGGAAGAATGTTTTCATTTGCATACAAATTTGAAATTAATCGACTATGCAAAGCTTTTTTCCCTTTCTCAGTCATTTTTCCAATTCTTACATCTTGTAGAATATTTTTATAATCTTCATCCTTGGCCTGTCGCATATTTTGAAGCAGTTCAGCATATTTAAAATTTAGCCATATATTAACATTTCCAATGCTTCCAAGGGACTTCCTGGTATCTTCATGCGTGAGCATTTTAAACACTGGTTGTCCTTTTACTGGAGTCAACTGCAATAGATCTCCAAAAACAATAATGTGTTTTCCTCCAAATAACACATCATAGTCTGTTTTAAGAATTTCTTGCATTCTCAAATGCACAAAAGCAAGCATTAGATTTGAGACCATGCTTACTTCATCTATGATAAGAAGTTTCATTTTCTTCAAGACTCTTGAAACTTCAGAACACGCATCTCCAGATAGCTTGTTGTAATGCAATTTATTATCATGTTCAACTGGCAGCATCAATAAACGATGTAGAGTAATCCCTTTAATGTTATGTGCTGCCAGACCAGTTGGAGCAGTTACAACACAAGACAGTGGTGAATCAGTCCTTTTCTGCAGATAACTTGCAACGGCTTTAATTAGAAAACTTTTTCCTGTCCCCGCTTCTCCACTTACATACAGTCGGACAGGGTCAAATAATATACATGAGCACTCTTTTTTCTCATGTCTGAATCCATGTTCAATCTGCTCTGTGACTTCATCATATATCTTTTTCTGCTCAATGTTTAGTTGCGTTACCAAATCTTCTAAGTTAACTCCATCCTCTTGAGCTTGTTCCATAGCTCTTTCCACCTCATCCATGGCAGTGGCAGCTTCATTTTGGATAATTGGTCCTCCTAGTGGATCCTGGCTCAATGAAGTAGAACTCTGACTATCTTGAGAACTGTTTCTAGCTATCTCTTCAGCAATTGTGGTTTCTTGCTCCATTTCTTCATTCAACATTTGCAGATAATTTAGAAAAATAGGACATTCTATGGTATCCTTAGTTGCATTAAAAGAGTCTTCATAACAGAGAAAATCTCCAAGTAGTTCCTCTTCTGTACGCCATGGCTTAAAGAGTTGCAAAAGAGCTAAATAGTAAAATTCTCTTTTGTCTGGAACTTCACAACTCAATTTTCGATGATTAATCAAATGGCCTTTTTTCTGCTTCACTAGACATCCTTCATAGCCAATGAGTGCATATTTTCCATTATTGATATCTTCTGTGATGTTCCTCTTATAACTGTAGTTTTGAAGAACTTCATACAAACATGTGTTCTCAAGGTGAGTACTTCTATTTGGATAGTATGTATCCAACATATTTGTCTTCAAAATATCTGTACTGTTTGGTTCTTTTTCCGCCAAATATTCAATTTCTTGTACAGATTTCAAAACTCGGTTTCGTGTTGCAGCAAGACCAAGACTCACCCAAATGATTGTTCTTGATTTGGCATAGAGACTTGCTGATGATAACCGATCAGAACATTCATATGCTCCAATTTCTCGATGCGACAACATCTTCAGACTGAAACTGTATAATTTCTTGCTTAGACTCTTTTCATGTGAAATGTCCTCCCACATTTCCTTCAGTTCTGTCTTTTCTTTTTTGGTGATGTAAGATGTCACATATCGAGCCACAGCAATAGAGTTGTCAGCAACGAACTGAATATCCATGTTAGCATTCCACATGGACAAAATCACTGGGTTGTAATCGTTGATGTACTTAGATTCTTCATTTCTTTTCAAATTATATGTGTTTTTGGGAGATTTTCTCGTCACAGTATGTCGTAGAGATGACATCAAATTATTTACTCTTCCTTTAGAAATCACTGGTCGAGGAAATGCAAAACGACATTTCGTGTAGTACTTTTCCTTGTTTTTAAATTTTCGACGACAGTACTTTCCACAACGATGAGATTGAAAACGTAAAACTTGTTGCCTTAAATTGTTTTCTTCAGTAGATTTTGGAACAGCACATGTTGAATACTCTTCAATGAAACTCATCACTGTTTCATCTGAATCTGATCCAAATTTGGGTGCATCTTTAATCCACAACAACATATGTATATGAGGAGCACCTCTCGCTTGATATTCCTTCCTCCAAAAGAAATCCAAAACCTCTCCAAGGGGAGGATTTTTTTTGTTGGTAATAAAAGACATCATAGCTTCAAATCTATGATTAAAATATCTGCAAACATTCACTGGATCTAAAGAACACAGTTCTCCTGGTGTTTTCAATTCTATATTTGGTATGTTTTCATTTGCCTCTCGTAGAAATTGAAGTAAATCGTCCCAGGCATACTCAGCACAGCTAAGAGTGAGGAACCATGTAGGAGTTCCTAAGTTTCTTAGCATACATTTCAATTCTCCATGACGACGAAACCAATACTCGTTGGTTCCACGTTGACATGCCATGAGATTGATTAGCTGAGATTCCAAAATACTGTCTTGCAGATTAACTTTCTCCATAAAGTCCCTTGCACATACATTTTGCAAATGAGGTCCACTTTTTAATATATGATTAACTGCATAAGAAAGCCCAGACAAATCACTTTCAAACAGTAGATGAAATAAATATGGAATGCATTGACGAAACCTTGGATCTTCTGCATATAATCTTAGAGTCCGGTATTCAGCTGCAGGAATTTGAACTGGTCGATCATCATATCGTCCACCACAACCTGTTGGAAATAATTGTGGAAAACAACGAGCTTCCAAACTTTCTTCCCATACACTAATGGGACTTCCTTTTGCTGCCTTCATTTGAAACAAGTCAATTGCATTTCCCATTACTTCTTTGGAATGCAAAGGATGAACAGTATAATGTTCATATATTTCTTCAGTTCTAGACACATCAACTTTTTCAATTTGACCAACTGAAGAATCACTATCTTCTTCTGTAGCTGTTTCCTCTACTCCAACACTTACATGTTTGTAGTACTCATTGTTTTTAACTAAATACAACGTTGCCTTCTTGACTTTTTTAACATCCACTAAATCTTGCCAAATTTTCTTACTCTTTGTTGGAACCCCATTAACTAGAATAACTAAAGGATCTTCTTCTACTCTTTCTACACCAATTGTATTAATATTTTTCTTTACATCTAGAGGCAAATAAACAACTCTTCCCTTTAATCCTCTCAGTAAATCTGATGGAGGCAATTTCCCTGTCTTAGGCTCCATGCGAACAATAGCCTGAAAAGGATGGACACATTGAATCAAAATAGATTCATAAGTATTTAGATCCATCAATTCAGAAGGAATATCTATCAACTGAAGATTATTATAAACTGCTCTTGCAGGCATTCTATTTTCATTTAATTTTTTCAAACAATAAGTGCAAATACGCTGATCCAAACTCAAATCAAAAGAATTCTCCACCAACAAATAACTTACAAAATCCTCCCATTCACTATTATTTTCCAATTCACTTTTTGCATATAAATCAACTAACCTAGTCTGAATTTTATAATGAGTCCGTCGACAACACACACAAGTTACATTAGGCCTCTCACTTGATTTCACCTTAAACTTGATAATTTCCTCATCAAACTTTTCAATACTTGAAATTTGTCCATTATCTTCTGCATTACCATCCATTACTATATCTATTTCTACACTGTCCTCTTTGTTCCCAAAATAACAAAACTCAATTTCTTCACAAATAGTCTTCACATCCACTTCAGATCCATGCAAAAGAGCACTATTTAACTGTTTAAGCTTAAGTGCAGGACTTTTTGCATAATACAACTTCCTCACTAATTTCCTTACGTTATTATGATGCACTGCTAACATCCTAAAATGATGAAAAACACTCCGACAAACTTTTCTAGAAAGACATGCTAGTGAATGCCCTTGCAAACCTGTGCTTTCTCTCACTCTGCAAGGATCTAACTCTTGCAGGATCTTCATTTTTTGTTTGAGACTTTTTTTACTATATGTACGTAAGAAATTTCGAAGCAAATCAATTGATTCCTGTCGCACACTACAAATACTACTGCATTTCCATGTGTACACTGGACCCTTAGTACGTCTCCCTAAAACTTCATCAGCTAAGACCTCTTCTGCATCTCTAGATACAAGTTTCTCTTTTTCCATCACACAACTATCTTTCACCTCATATGCACGACCACTGGTGTCAACTGCATGCACCAAATCATTTTCCTGAAAGTAACTCTCCTCATTAAAAAAAGGCTCAGAACTTGAACTATGCATCCATTCACCAGAAAATACTTCACAAAAATTACTCCGATTAATAATTCTTTTCCATCTACTGTTCGATTTGAAAACATCCATTGCCTTATTAAGTATCCTAATTCTATTGATTATTAAAATAAATAATTTTTTCTTAACTTCAAAAGCCTGATCAACAATCTTTTCTACACTTTTCTTTTTCTTGTAAAAAGCAGCTTTTAGTTTACTTTTCTTTTCATTTTTTAGCAAATTTAAAACTACCCTATTGCGAAACATTCGCCTACGAATGTCCCTAAAAACATTTACCCTTCTATTGCTAACCATTCTCTTCTCTCCTGGTCCAATGGAAACATTTTTTGTGGGCTTCTCTTTCCTTTTTAGATTTGTTGACTTTTTCTGTATATTCACATTAGCAATTTCATTTTTTTTCCTACGACATATGTTGCGAAGAAAAGACTTAATTGGCTTACCAGAAGCTTTTCTGGTGTTTTTTGAAGTAGTTGTTGAAGAGGATTCCATAAACTCTGTTGTTGATGTTCTCCTTTTCCGTATGGTATTTTTGATATTTCTTTGCCTTGAAGGCATTTTTGCTTCCTTTTCAGAAGTTGATTTGAATCTGTTGTTCTGTTAAAAAAACACATGAAAGACCACTATTAGCAAACAACAAAGTAATGTTAAAAAGCAAACAATATAAACAATAAATTGCAACATATTTAAGTTTATACAATAGCAACACATGGCTTTATTTTTAAAGGCCTTGCGCCACCAGTGCGTCACTTATTACCCATGTTTAAAGTCAAGCATCAGCTGCACATGGCATTCATAAATAAGGGCCAAATGCAAATACCAATCAATTGCACCCAAAAATCGATTTTTCAATAACATGTAAGAAACACTGCGCAAAACCTAAGTACAACCACTCAATATCATCAAACAAAGTCAGGGTCTGATTTATAAAGGCCTTGCGCCACCAGTGCGTCACTTATTACCCATGTTTAAAGTTTTGCATCGGCTGCACATGGCAATCATAAATAAGGGCCAAATACATATACCAATCAATTGCACCCAAAAATCGATTTTTGAATAACATGTAAGAAACACTGTGCAGAACCTATGTACAACCAATCAATATCATCAAACAAAGTCAGGGCCTTATTTATGAAAGCCTTGCGCCACCAGTGTGTCACTTATTACCCATGTTTAAAGTCATGCATCAGTTGCACATGGCAATCATAAATAAGGGCCAAATACATATACCAATCAATTGCACCCAAAAATCGATTTTTCAATAACATGTAAGAAACACGGCGCAGAACCTATGTACAACCAATCAATATCATCAAACAAAGTCAGGGCCTTATTTATGAAAGCCTTGCGCCACCAGTGCGTCACTTATTACCCATGTTTAAAGTCATGCATCAGCTGCACATGGCAATCATAAATAAGGGCCAAATACATATACCAATCAATTGCACCCAAAAATCGATTTTTCAATAACATGTAAGAAACACGGCGCAGAACCTAAGTACAACCACTCAATATCATCAAACAAAGTCAGGGCCTTATTTATGAAAGCCTTGCGCCACCAGTGGGTCACTTATTACCCATGTTTAAAATCATGCATCAGTTGCACATGGCAATCATAAATAAGGGCCAAATACATATACCAATCAATTGCACCCAAAAATCGATTTTTCAATAACATGTAAGAAACACGGCGCTGAACCTAAGTACAACCACTCAATATCATCAAACAAAGTCAGGGCCTTATTTATGAAAGCCTTGCGCCACCAGTGCGTCACTTATTACCCATGTTTAAAGTCATGCATCAGTTGCACATGGCAATCATAAATTAGGGCAAAATACATATACCAATCAATTGCACCCAAAAATCGATTTTTCAATAACATGTAAGAAACACGGCGCAGAACCTAAGTACAACCAATCAATATCATCAAACAAAGTCAGGGCCTTATTTATGAAAGCCTTGCGCCACCAGTGCGTCACTTATTACCCATGTTTAAAATCATGCATCAGTTTCACATGGCAATCATAAATAAGGGCCAAATACATATACCAATCAATTGCACCCAAAAATCGATTTTTGAATAACATGTAAGGAACACTGCACAGAACCTAAGTACAACCACTCAATATCATCAAACAAAGTCAGGCCTTATTTATGAAAGCCTTGCGCCACCAGTGCGTCACTTATTACCCATGTTTAAAGTCATGCATCAGCTGCACATGGCAATCATAAATAAGGGCCAAATACATATACCAATCAATTGCACCCAAAAATCGATTTTTGAATAACATGTAAGAAACACTGTGCAGAACCTATGTACAACCAATCAATATCATCAAACAAAGTCAGAGCCTTATTTATGAAAGCCTTGCGCCACCAGTGCGTCACTTATTACCCATGTTTAAAGTCATGCATCAGCTGCACATGGCAATCATAAATAAGGGCCAAATACATATACCAATCAATTGCACCCAAAAATCGATTTTTGAATAACATGTAAGGAACACTGCACAGAACCTAAGTACAACCACTCAATATCATCAAACAAAGTCAGGCCTTATTTATGAAAGCCTTGCGCCACCAGTGCGTCACTTATTACCCATGTTTAAAGTCATGCATCAGTTGCACATGGCAATCATAAATAAGGGCCAAATACATATACCAATCAATTGCACCCAAAAATCGATTTTTGAATAACATGTAAGGAACACTGCACAGAACCTAAGTACAACCACTCAATATCATCAAACAAAGTCAGGCCTTATTTATGAAAGCCTTGCGCCACCAGTGCGTCACGTATTACCCATGTTTAAAGTCATGCATCAGCTGCACATGGCAATCATAAATTAGGGCAAAATACATATACCAATCAATTGCACCCAAAAATCGATTTTTGAATAACATGTAAGGAACACTGCACAGAACCTAAGTACAACCACTCAATATCATCAAACAAAGTCAGGCCTTATTTATGAAAGCCTTGCGCCACCAGTGCGTCACTTATTACCCATGTTTAAAGTCATGCATCAGTTGCACATGGCAATCATAAATAAGGGCCAAATACATATACCAATCAATTGCACCCAAAAATCGATTTTTGAATAACATGTAAGAAACACTGCGCAAAACCTAAGTACAACCACTCAATATCATCAAACAAAGTCAGGGCCTTATTTATGAAAGCCTTGCGCCACCAGTGCGTCACTTATTACCCATGTTTAAAATCATGCATCAGTTTCACATGGCAATCATAAATAAGGGCCAAATACATATACCAATCAATTGCACCCAAAAATCGATTTTTGAATAACATGTAAGGAACACTGCACAGAACCTAAGTACAACCACTCAATATCATCAAACAAAGTCAGGCCTTATTTATGAAAGCCTTGCGCCACCAGTGCGTCACTTATTACCCATGTTTAAAGTCATGCATCAGTTGCACATGGCAATCATAAATAAGGGCCAAATACATATACCAATCAATTGCACCCAAAAATCGATTTTTGAATAACATGTAAGGAACACTGCACAGAACCTATGTACAACCAATCAATATCATCAAACAAAGTCAGAGCCTTATTTATGAAAGCCTTGCGCCACCAGTGCGTCACTTATTACCCATGTTTAAAGTCATGCATCAGCTGCACATGGCAATCATAAATAAGGGCCAAATACATATACCAATCAATTGCACCCAAAAATCGATTTTTGAATAACATGTAAGGAACACTGCACAGAACCTAAGTACAACCACTCAATATCATCAAACAAAGTCAGGCCTTATTTATGAAAGCCTTGCGCCACCAGTGCGTCACTTATTACCCATGTTTAAAGTCATGCATCAGTTGCACATGGCAATCATAAATTAGGGCAAAATACATATACTAATCAATTGCACCCAAAAATCGATTTTTCAATAACATGTAAGAAACACGGCGCAGAACCTAAGTACAACCAATCAATATCATCAAACAAAGTCAGGGCCTTATTTATGAAAGCCTTGCGCCACCAGTGCGTCACTTATTACCCATGTTTAAAATCATGCATCAGTTTCACATGGCAATCATAAATAAGGGCCAAATACATATACCAATCAATTACACCCAAAAATCGATTTTTGAATAACATGTAAGGAACACTGCACAGAACCTAAGTACAACCACTCAATATCATCAAACAAAGTCAGGGCCTTATTTATGAAAGCCTTGCGCCACCAGTGCGTCACTTATTACCCATGTTTAAAGTCATGCATCAGCTGCACATGGCATTCATAAATAAGGGCCAAATACATATACCAATCAATTGCACCCAAAAATCGATTTTTCAATAACATGTAAGAAACACTGCACAGAACCTAACTACAACCACTCAATATCATCAAACAAAGTCAGGGCCTCATTTATAAAAGCCTGGCGCCACCAGTGCATCACTTATTACCCATGTTTAAAGTCATGCATCAACTGCACATGGCAATCATAAAAAAGGCCAAATAAAAATACCATTCATTTGCACCCAAAATCGATTTTTAAATAACATGTAAAAAACACTGCGCAGGACTTATATACTAACATACAATTTCACTTCTAAAACATAACTATCTGCTTCCAAATATTCTCCATAGAGAAAATAAATCTCTATCTAAATTAAATGAATCATTACTTACCTTTAGAAATGCTTTTGGAGATTGAAAACAGTGTCAGACACACACACCAATTTTTCTTTAGCAGAGGAGAAGGTGTGCTCTCAATACACTGAAACCAAGACTGGCATAGAAAATCTCTATCTTTGTACACATATGCCTTAATTCAACCAATGAAAACTCTTCCCTCACTATTTTCAAACCAACACCCATCCCCCTCTCAAACCTTTCTATCTGTTACCATAGCAACTCCCTCCTAACTGAACTCTAAGGTTCAAAAGTTTATCTTACAATGTTGCAAATTAACTCAGCAAGGATGTTTGACCTGTCAATACAGCAGCCTATACAGGGTATTTTTGCTTTTGGTGACTTTTTTTAAACCATTCAAATTGCTTCTTTCACACAACATAACCATACACCCTAACTTTCAGTTTTCAACTATCTGAATCCACCAATCATTGCTAGTGATTCAAGAGCACAGAAACTCCACAATTATTTTTTTGTGAACTCCTACTGTTCCAACTGCCATTTCATTCCCACACTTCATCTGACTGGACCAGAACCTTCTCACATCATGTACTCTGTTTGGGTTATTGGACATAGCTACATCCACTGGGCTCAAAGGTATGCAGCTAGCAGAAATTTTCATAACCTTGATTTATCAAATGTGGAAATCAAGTGGATTGGCCACAGAGGATTAAAATGTCACCAATTGATACCATTGGTGAAAACCTTTTTGCATCTGCCAGAACCTGACCTTATAATTGTGCACTGTGGTGGAAACGATCTAGGCACATTAACTGGGGTAGGTCTGGAAATGCTATTAAAGGACACCTTTCATCAATTGATGATACTTTTTCCCCACACTGCCTTGGTATATTCCAATATATGCCAAAGACAGAAATGGAACTGGTCCAACCAATTTGGTCCACAATTTGAGAAAGCACGGAAACATGTAAATAAATCTGTTTCTGCTTACATGAGAGACTATGGAATGGGTTCATTATACAATAATAACTTGCGTTACAACATGCAAGACATCTACAGAGGAGATGGAGTGCACTTCTCAGATGAGGGGAATAGAATATTCCTCCTGAATTTAAGAATGTGTATTGGAACCTACTTGTAGGTACCTAAATCAACCACAGAACCCAAAAGCTCTTTTCAGAGCTACCCTAACTCTGATCATTCAAAGCGTTTATTTTTTTCTAACTTTTTTCACTATTTTTCACCAAAGTACGCTTTCGGGTACGCTTAAAGGTGCGCGCACCAGGCGCTACCCCCGCGAAAAATTAAAGAATTTTTTTTTTTTTTTTAACGTTTATGAGCCTCCTAAGCCCCCCTCAGAAAACCTAGAGGGTCAAGAAGTCTCTACAGTTCCCCCTTCTATCCATTCCGAACATTGTTTACCCTCCATCTTGTGTCTCGATTGTTCCGAAACACAAAATGGAGGACTCCCGTAACGCTGCCAGTGCGCGTAAAGGAGCGCGCACCCCTAAGCGCTCGTTAAAAAAAGGTGGGAAAGTAATTTACGGAAAACCCAATGGAGACACTTTCATCAAATATAGAATACGCCCTACTACATAGCAGTCCCTACCATTTGCCCAAATTTGGTGAAATTCCATTGAGACATTTAGGCTACAGGCCTGTCTAAATATCCTGAGGTAAATTACATGACAAAAACACACTTGTAATGTTAGAATTTACAACCAATTAAAAAGTATCTCTCATTTTCTACGATTATTTCCTGACGTTTGATTGGTTAAGTACAACAATATATATAAAAGAAGAGAGGGAAACACAGCCATTTTGACTACTGCTTCCTGAAGTACACTTGAAAACAAATTTCACTGACAACTTCAACTAATTTCTCTAAGGTAACTTCTAATTATGGAAGTATATTGTACACGTTAAGTTTATTTCTTAAAAAATATTCTGTTAGTGATATGCTATCCCTCTTTAATAGTTAGAGATAGAGATAGACTTCTCTGTAATAGTTATGGATTGAGTTAGGCTTCTCTGGTATACTAGCTCTACTAATATAGTTAATTTATATGCAATTTTCAGAAAGAAAATGGAAGGAGAAAATAAGGCAAATGATACTTCTATCAAAGTAAAGGTGGAAAAACCAGAAGATGAAAAAAAAGAAGTTGATTTCATGGATGACTCTTTGGATGAACAGTTTATAGAATGTTTGGAAGAAATTGAATCATGTACATATAATTATGAGGAAATTCCGGACAATATTATGTTAGAAATTTTATTAAATTATGAAAAAGAATCAGAGGAATAAATTTATCTTTAATAATTTCAATTGTTTCAGACAATATTCTTTTTTATATGTAATTCATGAAGTATTACCAAAAATGTTTAAAATATAAAGTGAGACTTATAGTATACTGTTCAACTATTTTTCTGTTACATAGTAAGTTTACTCATAGTTACTACCTTTCTCCCACTATATTATCTCATATGAATATTTTACACCTCATTTTCATAAGTGAACAGGATAGACTACTCATGATCCCCTAGAAATTCTCAGGGAGTGCTTAAAAGATCTGTTTCTCCTTTCCAGACAGACTATATTATGAATTCCATATACCACAAAAAATACAATAACAACATGCAAGATGTCTACAAAGAAGATGGTGAACATTAAATTTAAGTCTCTTCATTAGTACCTACATGTAGGTACTTACATAAAATAAAAAAATAAAAAAAAAAACAATTCATAAACATACAATTTTTGAAGTGATTATTTTTCCATAGTACCCTCCTCGATACGCTCCCCGGTGCGCGCACCAGGCGCTTCCCCCGCGAAAATCGAAAAAAAAAAAAAAAAATTTGAGGCCCCGCGGGGCCCTTTAATGGCCCCCATATCAAACCTAGGGGGTCAGGGGGGGTCTACCCTGCCCCCTTATGGTCAATTCCACCCTTTGTTTTTGCCACCTCTTATGACTAGATTTTACCGATAGACAAGATGGCGGCCGCTCCGGACTGTTTAGAATGTTTACAGACAACTGAGAGCCAATCAGCTTTCTGCGCGCAAGTCGCGTGTCGCGCCGGGAGCGCTCACCGGTGCGCGCACCGGAGAGCGCCTATAGATATATATATTTTTTTGAACGTTAATTTCTCAAAATCCACTGAAGCACATATCTTGAGACATAGCAAAGGCACATCGGGCTACCAGTCCCTACAATTTTGCCAAGTTTGGTGGAAATCCATTCAGCCGTTCGAGCTAAAAGTGAAATCGACCGCCCTATGGAAATTAACATGGGGAAAACGCGTTTTGGGACCCCCCTTTTATCTCGGCCCCCGCTTGACGAATCCCCCCCAAACTTTCAGGGAAGGACCGGACCGCCATGAGACCATTTTCCTGAAAATTTCAGACAGATTCGTCAACCGGCGCCAAAGTTATTCAAAATAGAATGTTGAGATTTAACATTGAAAATTATCCTAACTATAACTACCTACTGGCGACCGCCAGTAGGTAATATATATATATATATATATATATATATTTATGTATATATATATATATATATATATATATATATATATATATATATATATATATATATATATATATATATATATATATATATATATATATATATATATATATATATATATATATATATATTTATATTCACTGAAAAAACCATAGGTTATAGACCATATATACTCACTCATACAGTCAGTCATGCACCTACTAAATCCTTCATCCAGACACTTATACATCCACTCATTCTTCAATATGTAAGACATATTTACACTTTACAGAAACATACAGTCACTGGATGTTGTCATCAGTGATGTCATCAGTGATGTCACTGACCATGTCATGAATGATGTAATATGTGACATCATCAGCAGTGGATTGCGGGTGCGCGATATATAGTTATTGCAACTAACTATATATGCAAATTTCAATGGTTTTGTGCGAGTAAAATAAGGTTTTGTAAATGCTAATCCCTAACTATATATGGTCTATAACCTATGTTTTTTTCAGTGAATTTCATTGGTTTTTTTAATAGCAAATATCAAAAGCTGTAAAATGTATTCTTATTCTAATTCAAAAATATATTTTATATTTTTGTAATACAATTATTTTATTTATTTATATTTTTTAAAAAAAATGTTTTTGTTTCGCTGCCGGTCCGCGAACCGGGCAGCTTCCCGTTAGCTTCATTTTGTTCCACGACCCGGTCCGCGGACCGATAAACGTTCTGTTAGGGAAACTACCACGTTAGAAAACAACATCATGACGCGTCGTGTAAGCGCGACGTATCGCGTTGCCGTGTACTGCGTCTTATGACGCACTGAGTTAGCGCACTCGGAAGCGTTCTGGAACGCGAACCGAGGCGCGAAGCGCAGCTACCCGGAAGCGATCCGGGGCACGTAGCGGGACGCGTAACGTAAGGGTAACAGGTCATGTGACTTGAAAATAACACTTTTTATTGGTTGATTTCACTTTTGGTTTCTGAATGATGTAAGGCTAGGTCATGTGACCTAAAAATAACACTTTTCATTGGTTTAGAACATTTTTTTTCCCATATGATGAAAGCCCCCTCCTATTTGTCTCACTCTGACTTTCAACTTTCTGAGAGGAAGACCTATTTTGGTTATTGGAAGATGGCCTCAATTGTAGCTGCAGCTGGTGCACCCCCACCACCACCACAACCTCCTAGGAAGAGAGGACCACCTCCTCAGGTTATCCTACAACAAGAGGAGGAAGAAGAGGAAGAAGAGGAAGAGGAGCAAGGGACAGGGAGGTTTTTACCTGAACAGCCAAGGAGGTCCCATGTAAAAGAAAGTTATATGTGGCAATTTTTTACATTTCCACACGGACAAAAAAAGGTAAATGCCCGGTATGTTACCTGTCTGATCTGTAAAAATGAACTGTCCAGAGGAACAGAAAAGGAATACAGTTATGGCAATTATACCATGCATCGGCACATGGAAAGGTGGCACCCTATAAATTACAGTGCTGCACAAGTACGCGATCTGCTGGATAACCCCCGACCTGTGGCCAGTACATCCAATGAAGAGGCAGTGACGGGACCAGAGGCGAGGGAGATGGTCCCAAATATCCAAATGAAATTTGGCAATGTTAAGCACGTATGCATTTTTTGTGGCCAACTAATTTGCTTCTGGGAGAGCAGCATACATTTAATTAATAAAGCAATTGACAATCACAAATGTTCAAAACACTCCAGAAAATAAGTTATATATTTTTTTGTTGCTCCTGTTGAGCCCTTCATAATGAACCATTTTCGTTTCTCCCCCATCAAAAAAAATAAATAAATAAAACCGTTCAAAAAAATACAAAAAAAAATGTTCAGAAAAATAATAAAAAAATATAAAACAACAAAAAGAAGAAAAAAAAAGTTATTTTCAGAACTACCTCCTCTTTATAAGAAATTGCTAGAATGTTTAGCACTCTGACAACCTCTATTTCTTTTGGTACGCTTCCCGGTTCGCGCGCCGGTACGCAAACCGGTAGCAAACTCAAAAACATTTAAAAAAAAAAAAAGAAGAGTAAGTAAACTGAGAGTTATGTTAAAAGAAAGACAGTTAGAGGGAGTAACACAGAGATACTGTTTAAAGAGGGACTGAGAACAGGAGTGGAAAGAGTAGAGTAAAAAAAGTAATAGAAAAAGGAATGAGGGAAGTAGCAAAGGCAGGAAACTGAGGCTTAGAGAAATGAAGCAGTGGAACTAATAAAAGTTAAATGTAAAAGAGATGTAACAGAATGAGTACTAAACAATTACCTTATAATTATTGTTAACTTAGTCACGTGTTATTTTTATACTTTCAATCTGTGAATGAGAGAACAACAATTTTAAAATTGATAGAAAGTAGTAAAAGATGAGTGAGCATGAGACAAGATGAGTACATATTAAAAATCACAATTCAAAGTACAGAATTAATTATACATATTAAATGGTTTATTTTTGCTGTTCTCAGAATATATCAAATTTCACTGAAAACAGTGAGTTGAAGGTATTCATCATATAACAGCGGGGAAAAAAAACACAATCAAAATGATTGTGTTTAAAAAACCCATATAATATAATCAATCAGAAATCAAAAATCCTCAAAAGTAACTTACTTTCCATGACGTCAAAGGATGTCCTATGAACAGCGTATACTCTGTTGTGCTGTTATTATTTTCTGCCCGCCACTATCTGAAAGATAAGCTCTATCGTTTTAAGAAAAATTAGACATACAAAGCAATTTAAAACAGCACACTAAATTACAGCAACACCTAGAATCACTATAATCTAGTTACCTACCCTAAATTCTCACTTCTGAAAACAAGTCAAAAGGCAACATTGCATCATAGTCAAATTCTAATCATTGCCGAAAGACCAGACTTTTTTAAATTTCGAATAAGCTTTGTAATATCTTGAATTTGTCAAAGGACCATCATGTCATATAATAGCTGCAGTTACAAATGTTCTTCCTGAAATCGACGACTGTGCAGCCAAAACATTTTTAATTAGACTTGACAACTTATTTACATCCGGTTTATATAGTTGGAATTGTAAAATGACATTTCACCGATAAATTTCTATAAATAATGTAGACAGCATTACAGACTTACATCACCTCTACTCCTTCTTTTGATCTGCTGCTTGAATTAGCTTATTAAAAAAAACAATTTTCGCTCTGTGCTACACTTATCCACAAGCCTATATAGTGTAGGAGCTATTAGAACCTCTTGAAATTCCTCAGAACAAATCCCGAGATTCCTTTCCTAAAATTTTGGTTGTAAGAACACCAGGTAAGAATTTTGAAGGTGAAAAGGCAATCTTTTTTTGAAAGTTAAAACAGAATGATTGCAGAATGACCAGCCATTTCCAGACTTCAAATAAGTTGTGTAATGTCCTGATGTTGTTGAAGGACCCTCATGATATATAATTGCTGCAGTTAGAAAAGTCCTTCCTGATATTGACAATTGAGAAGCCACAACATTTTTAATTAAAGTTGTCAATTTTGTTCGATCAGGCCTACATCGTTGGAACATTAAAATGACTTACTGGCCATATCTTCGTATAAATAATGTGGACAGCATTGCAGACTTACATTGGCTACACTCCATGTTTTGATCAGCTGCTTTTACTAGCTTATTAAAGGGTACTGATTTAGTGTCTGGCAAAGTTAAATATATAAATCTTTCTGAGTCTACACTAGTAATACTTGATAACGTACAATTCTCGCAGTCATGCTGCCATTGATAAGAAAGGCCAAACAGATGATCTACATCTACACCTTCATCTTGCAATACATTAAGCATATACATTAAAAACTCCTGACAATCTTGCTGAATATTTTGAGAGAATTGTGTTTGACCTGAACATTCGTCTAACAGATTTTGAATTTCAGACACACTTTCTACTCTTGTTCTATCAGCACTACATTTCTCTAACACAGAATTCAACAAACAGCAAAAACTTTGATCCGAATTGATCACAATCTGTTCTTTTAAAGTTTCTAGAGAAAAGACAACATTAACCACTACATTAGCATAGCAGTTCACACCAGTACTATTTTCAAATTGAAAACCAACAACATCTTCAACAGAATTCATTTTCTTTCTGCTTACAATTTTGGGTTCATCGACTTTTGGTCTTTTTGCTACAACCTCTCTACTATTAGTGACATTTCTTCGTTTCCGGCCTACCACACGTTTCTCAAACAAAGGATATTGAGGCAAATGTGGCGCATACTCTCTTCTTAACCTATTGTATTCCATAACACAATCTAGATCCGCACAAATGTTTGTGACATCACACTCAATCAAGTACAAACCCGATAAAGTTCTGACTCGTGGAAAGGGGCGACCAATCGGTCCCCCCGAACGTATGGCAGAGTACCACGATCCCCCCCGGGAAGCCATCTTGGGCGGGAGGCGAGTCTCGGCTGGTATGCCCAAAGCGGCGTAGCCGGGGCGCGCCTTTTCCCGCCCTTGAGTGGGTTGGCCTAGACACTGACGCGGCTGGCCACGCCCTTGGGGCAGGCAGGGGCGGGTTTACGCCTGCCCTGAAGACGGATAAAAGAAGGAACAAGACCAGAAGGCATCCTCTTGTTCCTGTGCTCTGAAGCTGCACCTCCTCGCTGCACGTGAGCTCGAGACGGAACGAAGAGCCAATTTTGAGCGTTGTAATCGTTCTTGTTTGTTTTTCAGATACTCTGTTGGAGAATGCCGAGGAAGGCGGGAAAGCGAATGACTACCGACCAGATGCTGCGTGTTCTCATGAAAGAGGTGACCGACCTAAAGAGGCGAATGGATAAAGACGAAGAAGGGGGGCCGAAACGTCCTTTGGCGGGAGCAGCCCCGGAAGGGAAAGGCAAGAGGCCCAGGAGGGGAGCAGCTGGGGGAGACATCCCGAGTCCCAGTGTCCCGCTCGAAGCACCCAGTCCCGTGCCGGAGGAGGGGAATCCGATTCCCGTTGTGGTCACCCCCGTGTCCGGGGAAGATATGCCGCCCGAGCTGGCGGCACAATTAGCAGCGTGGTTGGGTAAAAGTAGTGAGGGCGCCACGGCTGTCGACGCGCAGGTGTTGATGAAGCAATTGCGTGAAACTCGAGAAGCAGCGACGGTATCCACGCCGGCTGCAGCTGCAGAGAAGCCACGGGGGACGGTTTCAGTCGCAGAGACAGCGTCCGGTGCAGGTAAGCGGCCATTGCCGATTACGAGGGAGGAGTCGGCACCCTCTCGAAGGGAGAAGTTGGGCCAGCATGTCCCTTTAGCGATTAAAGAAAAGATATGGGCAGGGGAGTATGTAAACATCTTCTCGTTGCTTACTGATCATTATGAGATGGAACATGTTAAAGGTCAGAAGGACCTCATGCATCCGAGTGTTTGGCGCGCAAAGATGGCCGCCTTTAAGGTAAATGAGAACATTGGCAATTGGGGCAAGGCGTGGGGGGTTTTCACATCGATCTTGGGTGAACGAAGGCCCGAATTGCTACCCGAATTGCCGATTTATCAGTCACGAATTATGGGGTACTCTGTATCACACGAGGGTAATCATTGGTTCTGCTATGATAATATTTTCAGAAAAGCAAAAGAACATGATAAAAACTTAACTTGGGATTGTTATGATTCTGTGTCCTGGTCCAAAATGAAGGATACCGGTATGTTGAAATTGCCATTGGTGGGGAGTAACGTGGGCGAATCCTCCCGTCAGTATGCGGGGACGCCTTTTCGATCAGGTACGAGTACCGACAATCACTCGAGGCCTACCGGCAATGCAGGTAAAAAGGGGGTTTGTTGGAACTTTAACAGGGGCAAATGTACTAGGCCCCAGGGGTCGTGCAAATTTAGACACGAATGTAGTGGGTGTGGGCAATCATCCCATCCTGAGTCCACGTGCAGAGCCAAAACGGGTGATAACGGGGGTAGAGGAGGTGCCAAACAGGTCTAACATAGTCCGAGGGGCGCCTTTACCTACCCCGATTGATACCTTGGCAATGATTCCATGGCTCAGCGAATACCCGGATCGTGCCTCCGCTGGGGTGGTGCGGGATGGGTTTTCATATGGTTTCCGCATCCCAGTGGGGGACTTTCAGGGTGTAGAAAAATGCAAAAATCAGCTGTCGGTCTTGCAGCATACGACCGTGGTACAGGAAAAGATCCGGAAGGAGGTGACTCGAGGTCGAGTCGCCGGTCCGTTTAGTGTACCCCCGGTTGCTAACTTTGTTTGTTCTCCTTTAGGGGTGGTCCCCAAGAAGGACCCGGGTGAGTTTCGGCTGATACATAACTTATCAGCCCCACGTGGTCTTTCCGTAAACGAAGCGATAGACCCGGAAATGTGTTCGGTGCGGTACGCATCCTTCGATGAGGCCGTAGCCATTTTGAATCGCCTGGGGCCCGGTGCGCTGATGGCAAAATCTGATATCGAGTCAGCGTTCCGGTTGCTCCCGGTACACCCAGACGATCAGCGTCTCCTGGGATTCATGTTTCAGGGTCAATATTACATGGATAGGTGTATGCCGATGGGATGCTCTATATCTTGTACCTATTTCGAGAAATTCAGTAGTTTCCTACAATGGGTCTTCACAAGGAAGACGGGTTTTCAAAATGTTATGCATTATCTAGATGATTTTTTGTTCCTGGGGGCAGCTGGGGATCCGGAATGTGGACAGGCTTTGGCCGCGTTTTGTGTTTTAATGAATCAGTTTGGCGTGCCACTGGCACCAGGTAAGACTGTGGGTCCTTCGACTTGCCTCGAGTTTCTGGGGATCGAGTTAGACTCCGGAGAAGGGTGTTTCCGTTTACCAGGTGATAAAGTGTTAAAATTCAGGGAATCCCTGCAAATGTGTATGAGCGAAGCTAAGGTTAAGCTGCATCAATTACAGCAGTTGGTGGGACAGTTGAATTTTGCCCTAAGAGTTATACCAATGGCCCGCCCTTTTTCCCGTTCGATCGCTCAAGCCATGGTCGGACTGAAAGAGGGCCATCATCGCACAAGGCTCTCGGCAGAGGTCCGCCAGGACATGCGCATTTGGTTGGCATTTCTGGCGGATTTCAATGGTCGGGTCGTCTGGAACAAACCGGCCGTGTCCTCTGAGGAGCTGGGGCTGTGGACAGATTCGGCAGGGAGCATAGGTTTTGGTGCCATTTTCGGCACTCGATGGTCTGCACAAAAATGGCCGGCATGGTGGCATGACAGTGGACTGACAAGTAACATTGCTTTCCTGGAACTTTTCCCCATTTTGGTGGCCCTGAGAACGTGGCCCGATGGGTTCAGAAATCACTCTGTGGTATTTTGGTCTGACAATATGACCGTGGTTGAGTGTATCAATAGCCAGGCAGCACGATGCAAATGGATTTTGAGACTGCTTAAAGAAATCGTATTACTGTGTATGCAATTGAATGTGCTATTCAAAGCAAGACATGTCCCGGGGGTTATGAACCAGGCGGCTGATGCCCTTTCTCGTTTTCGTATGCAGGCCTTCTGGGGTTTTCTTCCCACAGCGGACCCGGAGCCGGCACCCTTTCCCGAAGCTCTCTGGTCTCTCGGTGCCCCGAACTTCGTAACCTCGTGGGAGAGAGTTTAGCACCCAGGACGAGGAAGGCATATGAAGGGGCGTTCCGGTCCTATTTAGCCTTTTTGGGGACTGCTAGTGAGGAGCTTTGGGGCCAGGAGGAATGGGTAGTGAACTTTCTGATGTCTTTACATCTGGCCGGGAAATCGGTGGCCACGGCCCAGAGGCATCGGGCTGCCATTTCCTTTGTTGCTAGGGCTCATGGGATCCAGGACCCGACAGCGTCTTTCGTTGTGCAAAAAGCGCTACGCGGGTGGCAACGCCTTGAGGGTCGCAGAGTAGATGAGAGGCGCCCGATAGGTTTGGATAGGTTGGCCCAGTTATTAGCCAGACTCCCTACAACATGTTCATCTCACTTTGAGACGGTATTATTCCGAGCCGCTTTTACGCTGGCATTTCATGGGGCGATGCGGGTAAGCGAATTAGTGGCGAGGAACAAGCAGGATGTTACGGGAGGGCTGTGCGCTGAGCACGTTCAAATCAGAGGGGAGACAATGACTGTCTCGTTTGTAAGGTCCAAGACCGATCAGTGCGGGATGGGCGACTGCATAATTATTCGCAGGATTCCCAGGTCGTCCATGTGCCCAGTGAAGTGTTTAGAGGATTATTTAACACGAAGGGTGGCATCATGGGGGGGGACCTTGTTGAGACACGCGGACGCCACCCCACTGACAAGGTTTCAGTTTCAGCGGGTGCTTGCGATGTCGATTACAGCTGCGGGTTTGAACCCGGGCGAGTTTGGGACCCATTCCTTTCGGATAGGGGCTGCTACAGAGGCTACAGCCAGGGGTCTGAACGTCGAACAAGTTAAACGTGTGGGGCGTTGGTCCTCCAATTGTTATAAAAGGTATGTGCGTCTGCACATGTTGTGAAGCTGTAACGATGTACTCACGCTTCTTGTTTTGTTTGGTTTTCAGTTACGCAAGCCTACGAGGCGGGGCGGACTATGCAGTCGACCCGACACCGGGACAGCGGTCAGACATCACCGGCTGTGAAAAAGGAGGTGTGGGTCGTGGGCCACTCATACGTGAGGCGTGCCGCGGACGTATTCAAAGCAGGTGACATGATGCACGTGGCTGGGGAATACGGGTACAGTGTGTCCTTCTACGGAAAGGGCGGTCTCTGTATTGACCAGTTTCAATCATTTTTCGAGGGTTTGCTAGGGCGGACGAGGTCACCGCCGTCTGTAGTCATAGTACATCTTGGGGGCAATGATTTGGTCACCACTGGTAGACGACTTCTCCTGGAGGCGATGCTTTCCACTGTAAGTTGGTTAGCGAGGAGAGTTCCAGGGTGCACAATTGCGTGGTCCCATATGATTCCACGAAAAGTGTGGCGGGGGGCTTTTTCTGTTTCTGCTTTAAATCACTCTGTGAGAAAAATTAATAACAAAGTGAGTAGGTTGTTCCGGTCCAATGCATTGCATTCTATTTCACATGGGTGTATTAATAATGACAGTATGTATTTGGGGGACGGTGTTCATTTGTCTCGGATGGGGAATGAGTTACTCATAGGAGACTTCATAGCTTGGCTAAAGACGTTAAAACATGACCTTTGGATAGGAGTGGTGGGGGGTCCGGATAGCCGGTCAACTATCCGGACCTGTGGCGGTAAGGTCATGATCGGTGAGCACTAATTGGAAGATCCCTATGAGTGGGCGTTACCCATTACGGATGGGGGTGCTCGGGGGAGGTGGCCATTGGCCCCTCAACGGGGAGGCGGTCCCTTCTAAGGATGGGTCGCCGAAAGGAAAGGGAAGGCGGTCAAGGCCCCTTCATGGGTAGGAGGGGTTACAGCCCCCTCCTGGTGAATTTCCCGGGGCCAGGACGTCTGCGACGGCAGATGTGGTAAGTTGTGTGGGGTGTGGGGGGGGGTCTACGCTACCTTCTAGATACCTCACACGAGCCTCGTACGACCTTTAAGTGGCGTCGAGTTTTATTGGGGCCCCCGTCAAGTCAAGGGAAATTGGTAGTTGCACTTGATGTATGCCTCCGTGCCGCCCCTCACAAGGGAGGGGGATATGTCTGGGTTAGGGATCTTGACACCGGTTACGATCTTGCCGTTGGCCCTTAAACGTTAGGATGTACAATTTCGAAAATTTCAAGTAAATGTTTTATAGGATGTTAGTTCGGCTAGGAGAACCTTTGTATTAGAGGATATGTTAAGGTTAGCCAAACATCGCAATGTGGTAATGAAATTGTACATAATATGAAACTGTTGATTTAATGTTTTAATTTTGTTTCATATTTTTAATAAATACGGCCGGGAGGGTCACTCCCTCCCGTCTTCCAAAAACTTCAGAACTGTTTCCGGTTTCCCATCCTTGGGGATTGTGTTGAGAGGGGGTGGCGGGTATCTCAGCCATATGGAAAGGGGCGACCAATCGGTCCCCCCGAACGTATGGCAGAGTACCACGATCCCCCCCGGGAAGCCATCTTGGGCGGGAGGCGAGTCTCGGCTGGTATGCCCGAAGCGGCGTAGCCGGGGCGCGCCTTTTCCCGCCCTCGAGTGGGTTGGCCTAGACACTGACGCGGCTGGCCACGCCCTTGGGGCAGGCAGGGGCGGGTTTACGCCCGCCCTGAAGACGGATAAAAGGAGGAACAAGACCAGAAGGCATCCTCTTGTTCCTGTGCTCTGAAGCTGCACCTCCTCGCTGCACGTGAGCTCGAGACGGAACGAAGAGCCAATTTTGACCCACCCACCAGCCCCTGAGGACAGCGAGTGGTTTTAATAAAGTTTGATGGATAACTCTGATTTTCGTTTACAGGTTGTGGTATTATCGTGATGATTTTTGAGTATGCAATAAAGAATGGTCAATTTGTGTTATGTTTTGCAAATAAAGTAATTATGCTTTTAGTGTTCATCAGTACGCATGCGTTGAATAAAATTGTTGTTGCTACTGTTGGTTATATGTTGTCATTTAGTTTTAGTTAGCATTGTCGTATTTATTTTGGTCGGGCGGTAAGGTCATGATCGGTGAGCACTAATTGGAAGATCCCTATGAGTGGGCGTTACCCATTACGGATGGGGGCGCTCGGGGGAGGTGGCCATTGGCCCCTCAACGGGGAGGCGGTCCCTTCTAAGGATGGGTCGCCGAAAGGAAAGGGAAGGCGGTCAAGGCCCCTTCATGGGTAGGAGGGGTTACAGCCCCCTCCTGGTGAATTTCCCGGGGCCAGGACGTCTGCGACGGCAGATGTGGTAAGTTGTGTGGGGTGTGGGGGGGGGTCTACGCTACCTTCTAGATACCTCACACGAGCCTCGTACGACCTTTAAGTGGCGTCGAGTTTTATTGGGGCCCCCGTCAAGTCAAGGGAAATTGGTAGTTGCACTTGAGGTATGCCTCCGTGCCGCCCCTCACAAGGGAGGGGGATATGTCTGGGTTAGGGATCTTGACACCGGTTACGATCTTGCCGTTGGCCCTTAAACGTTAGGATGTACAATTTCGAAAATTTCAAGTAAATGTTTTATAGGATGTTAGTTCGGCTAGGAGAACCTTTGTATTAGAGGATATGTTAAGGTTAGCCAAACATCGCAATGTGGTAATGAAATTGTACATAATATGAAACTGTTGATTTAATGTTTTAATTTTGTTTCATATTTTTAATAAATACGGCCGGGAGGGTCACTCCCTCCCGTCTTCCAAAAACTTCAGAACTGTTTCCCGTTTCCCATCCTTGGGGATTGTGTTGAGAGGGGGTGGCGGGTATCTCAGCCATATGACAATACTACATAAGCCATACCCTCCTTGAACACAGAACTGCCAATATTCACCAAAGCACTGTCTACACTTAAACCTTGTAATTTATGGATTGTCACCGCATATGCCAAGCAAACTTGAAATTGCTTACGGCGAACATATAAGTCTTTTACTAGCAGAAACCTAGCTGTGCAATGACCGATTAGCTGTACTTCCTCAATGCCATCAAATTATGGGACCGATTAGGATGGCGGACGGACTTGCGTCCGTCCGCCATCCCAGAGGTGGAGGGACCGTCCGCATGGGCTGCAGCGGTCCCTCCGTGCAAATTAGGATGTGACCGCCACCCTGGCGGTCACATCCTGGATATTTAACATTGCGGGGGGTGCTGCTTCAAGCAGCACCCGCCGCAATGTTAAAAGTGCATGTGTAACATTTACATGCACAAAGCGGTAGGCACCGCGCGGTGCCTGCCGCTTTGTGCATGTAAATACTGGGGGGTACCATAGGTACCCCCCATGTGCACCCCCCACCCGCTTACACCCTGGGGGCCCGCAACGGGCCCCCAAAATCAAAAGTACACATGCTTTTCCACGGCGGGAAAACCGCCGCGGAAAAGCATGTTTACAAATGAATTCTAATTTGGCTGGCGGTGTCTGATAGACACTGCCAGCCAAATGAGAGCTTTTCCGCCGCGGTTGTAATCCGACCGCGGCGGAAAAGCAGAGGACAGAAACCAAGACCCACCAGCCATCGTAATGCGGCGGTGGGTCTTTGGTGACTCCGCAGAGGATTTTCCGCCTCCTCCGGGCCGGAGGTGGCTTCCGCCGGCTCGGAGGAGGCGGAAAATCCTCCATCCTAATCGGCCCATTAATTTTTAAAAATTCAATTCCATCCCTATTTCGGTATTTCTCAAAATCAACATTACCCATTGATCCATTTACCAGACCTCTTTCAACATGCAAATTTCTTCTCAAAATGATACGGCAATTTAAGCACACATTCAGAGTCTTTTCAAAACCAGCAGTTTTAGATATAGTCTTCTCTAATGAATCCAATGAATCCAATTTAGATTTCAAATTCTCAGACAAAGCAATTGTTGCACCCATATGCTCTATTCTGTCAATAGCTTCCAGTTTCACAATCTCCTGGTTCTCTAAATTCAACATTTTGTTGTTGAAGATGGAACATTCTGCAAGAGTTGGCATCAAACATATTCCAGATGTCTTCTCAGTAATTTTATGAAAAATATTCTCTGGCAGAAGGTCTTCTTCTGGAAACAAATTTGACAGTAATCGTGCATGTAAAGCTTCTTTCCCACGCTCAGTCACTTTCCCGATTCTAACATCTTGTAGAATATTCTTGTAATCTTCATTCTTCGCCTGACGCATATTTTCACGAAGCTCAGCATAACTGAAGTTTAACCATATGTTAAGGTTGCCAATGCTCCCTAGGCACTTCCTGGTATCTTCATGAGTAAGCAGTTTAAACACTGGTTGTCCTTTCACTGGTGTCAGCTGCAGAAGATCACTGAAAACAATGATGTGTTTGCCACCAAATAACACATCATACTCTGTTTTAAGAACTTCCTGCATTCTCAAATGCACAAAGGCAAGCATACATTGGAAACCATGCTTACTTCGTCAATGATATGAAGTTTCATCTTCTTCAGGACTCTAGATACTTCACAACAAGCATCTCCCGATAACTTGTGATATTGTAATTTGTTATCATGCTCCACTGGCAGCATCAGTAGCTGATGCAAAGTAATACCTTTAATGTTATGTGCTGCCAGACCAGTTGGAGCGGTGACAACACAAGACAGCGATGACTCAGTCCTTTTCTGCAAATAACATGAAATTGCTTTAATGAGGAAACTTTTTCCAGTTCCCGCTTCTCCACTCACGTACAATCGGATAGGCTTCAACGACGTACATGAGCACTGTTTCTTCTCATGACTTAATCCATGATCAATTTGGTTGGTAACTTCGTCATATATTTTCCTCTACTCAACGTTAAGTTGTCTTTCTAAATCTTCTAAGTTAACCACATCCTCGAGAGCATGTGCCATGGCTCTTTTCACTTCAATCATGGCAGTGGCAGCTTCATTTTCAATAACTGGTCCTCCTAGTGGATCCTGACTCAATGAAACAGAACTATGACTGTCCTGAGAACTGTCTCTAGCAATCTCGGGTGCTATTGTTGCTTCCTGCTCGATTTCTGCATTCAACATTTCTAGATATTTTGGGAAAACAGGACATTCTATGGACTCCTTGGCTGCATTGAAAGAGTCTTCGTAACACAGGAAAACTCCAAGCAGTTCCTCTTCTGCACGCCAAGGCTTGAAAAGTTGCAAAAGAGCTAAATAGAAAAACTCTTTTCTTTCAGGAGATTCGCAATCCAATGTTCGATGATTTACCAATAGACATTTTTTTTGCTTGACCAGACATCCCTCACTTCCAATTACAGCCTACACTCCTTTATCAATATTTTCTGTGATGTTCCTCTTGAAAATGTAATTTTGTAGAACCTCATACAGACAAACATTCTCCAAGTGACTGCTTCTATTTGGATAATATGTATCCAACATGTTGGTCTTCAAAATATCTGTACTGCTTGGCTCCTTCTCCGCCAAATACTCAATTTCCCATACAGGTTTGAGAACTCGATTACGCGTTGCAGCAAGACCAAGACTTGCCCAAATGATACTCCTAGATTTGGCATAGAGACTTGCTGAAGATAACCGGTCAGAACATTCATAAGCTCCGATTTCTCGATGCGACAACATCTTCAGACTGAAACTGTACAACTTCTTACTGAGGCTCTTTTCATGGGAAATGTCCTCCCACATATCCTTGAGTTCTGTCTTTTCTTTTTTTGTGATGTAAGACATACCGAGCCACAGCCATACAGTTGTCAGCCACAAACTGTATATCCATGTTAGCATTCCACATGAACAAAATCACTGGGTTGTAGTCATTGATGTTCTTGAACTTTTCGTTTCTCTTCAAATTGTATGTATTTTTGGGTGATTTCCTTGTCACATTATGTCGCAGCGAAGACATCAAATTGTTCACTCTTCCTTTAGATATCACC